>NC_142937.1:71795798-71875798 GCF_046866305.1 Octopus bimaculoides | reverse complement strand
TGAGTTCTTCAGAAATGTTATGCAAAATGTTTTCACTTTCTACAATGACATTAGTGATTTAAAGAAGACTGCCGTACGCAGTCTTTGTTTGGTCAGATGGTTTTTTCCTGGAAATATTCAGAATAATCAATATCATGTAAATCCAGGTAAGACAAATCATGAGGCAAATTTTTGCATCCTTTTCTGTGGATGTGATATTACTGCCTAAGATAACCGTCTACCAGATTTAACCCAACCTGTAATGCATGAACACATGTCTGGTTGAGGCCAAACATTTGGTGTCTCACATAAGAAAAGGTGCATTGTTGGTTGTTTTTAGCTGCTTTGTACCCTCATGTTTATCACTGAGACATTCAGTTTGTGGTGAATCAATGTACAAGTCTCCATTATAGATGATCCAATTTTATTTGTGGTTCTCATTCATAAGCATTGATGCTACAAAGTTTTCAAATTTTCTTCAATTGCTTCTTTTGCCTTTTTCATCTGTAGTTTCTTTCATGTAGATGAGAGTAAAACAGCTATTTGAGCAACTGATGGTTCAGTATAATTTGACCAGCTCATCAAAGTTGATATTGTGTAATCATGATTATATTGTTTGAGATATTGTGTGTTATGCCATTGAATCTGGTATGATTTTTCTTGGCTACCTCTGGTGTTATATTTCCAGCTTGCAGATGTATTGCTTATAACTTGTTTCAGAGCTAATTAAGACATTGGGTACAACTGCCTTAGACACCCTAAGTGTGCTTGTTTGTTTCAGATCAATGATTTTCATATACTCCTCTTCTCAGACAACCAAAGGATGCACAGGCACATTTTATCCAGTGGAATGAGTAAAACTGTTAGTAACAGAGGTTCATAATTTACAGAATTAAATGACTTAGTGAAAGAAGGTCCTTGTATTACTCACAGAATTTCTCAGATCATGTTAATATGAAGGTTGATAGTGGAATGATTCAACTGAGCAGAATCCTAGTTAGAATTTTTCCAGCAGTTGGAAAAAGTGAAACTCTTTTGTAGTTATAATCTCATTTGTCTTTGTCTTCCTTCTTGAAGATGGTAATAATTGTCATATCTCTGAAATCAAAAGGTATCTCTTCTTGTATCTAGATTAGCAGAAACAGTGCATGTTCTTTTTTTTTCTTTTTTTTTTTTAGTGTTTCATACTCAAGTTTATATATTTTGTCCAGAACCCTGTCAGACATGGCTTCCTGTTTTTTTTTTTTTATCTCTTTTTATTTCTATGGAATATGGATGGTGTTGATTTTTTGCTGTGATTTTATGTGGTGCAGAAAAGCTGTTTATCACCAGTCTTTATAGCAGACCAGAGACATTTTTCTGACTGAACAGTCACAATTAACCAAGTTGAAAATTATTTCCATCAATTGTTGACAGATGCTTTTACCTTTATAAGTTTTGTAAGTTTTTAAATGTGTGGATTGTTGTCCCTCCTGATATACAAGAACCATAGAGTGTTTTAATAATACTGAAGAAATCTCTCAGAAACTTTCTGGATTTTGAGATCTCTGACCTGCCATGAGTTGAGCTTCATTGCACAAGTTTGTTTCTGGACTGCACTCTTAGCTGGCAGGTTTTCCTTTTGCACTATTCTTATAATTTTGGTAGGTATAGAAACCACTCTCTTTTTCTCCTTGATCAGTTATTTGATTTGGATTTTATTCTCATGAAAACATGTTTTTCTTTTTTTGCTGTAAAGTCTATAGAGATACTTATCTTCAGGGTGCCTCATATACTTTCAACATTATTACAATGTTCCAAGCTGATAGACAACAGTTTATCATGTACGTGCTTCTGAAATTGCACTTCTTTTGCTGTGTGAGAAAGATTTAAGTCTTGATTTCCTGCTGGCATAATTTCTGCTACTTATGTTACTCTGGAGTGAGGTAAATTGCCATGTTAGATTGTATTACGTGGTGACCTGTCCAGAATTGTCAGTGCCTGTCATGACAAATGTTAGATGCACATCCTTGTAATCATAGGTCCATGCAATGTCATAGTCAATCATATGCTAGTACTTTGATCTTGGATACTGTTAGAAACACTTGTGTATATTTACTTGTTGAAAAAGTGTGTAATAACTAAGTTGTACTCCTCACATTTACTTAGAAGCAGTATATTTGATAGCTTTCCTGTAGCTTCCTTTCCACTTATGTCATCCTAGAGGTTTAAATAATAATAATAATAATCCTATCTTTATCTGAAAGTCTGATAAACATCATTTAATTGCTACCTCCATATTTTTTATGTTTAGGGCCTCCCACATGATGTAATCTGTGAGCCAGTGACAGCTCACAGGTACACTATAGCTTCTCACTACCTTTTCTATTATATAATAGCTTCTACATTTCTGTATACCACTACCATTGCCACCCAACTCACCTCTCTTCTTTTTGCCATCCCTTACTGTCTCAACTAGAACCTTTTGATCAATTATCTGTTTGATTGGGGCAGCCCTGGGTCTAAACAACTGCTTTACAATGAGTTCTGTCTGGAAAACAAAAAGGAATCTACTTTAAGACTTACAATAAAATAGTTCTTAAAAGTCTGAACATTGATATTTTTTATAGAAGTGGGAGGCAGTAGTTGAAAACCATACTCTTTATCATTTTTAACTGAAGCCAAAGCTGCTTAACAAATAAAGTTGTACGGAAATGTAACTGCAGCAAGCTGCTTTTAAGGAGAGTCACCAATACCGCCATACTTTACTTTGGAGGAAGAAGTAGTTTTGTTGCATTTATTGTCTAGACATGTTTTTGTTATTTACATCAGAATTATTGAGAGAGAGATACAATCACACAGTTATTCAATTTCAAATTTTTTTTTTTTTTTCCTTGTAATGTATAATTTTCAGACCTGAAACATTTCCACAGTTCAGTAAGTAGGTAAAAAATGTACAAAAACAAAGCAAGAAATAATAGCCTTTTTTATGCTTATAGTTACATGTATCAACAGGGCTGAAGAGAAATAAGGTTAAAATTATGAACTAAAAATGTACTGTAAATATAAACCTTCCACCTGATTTTTAGAATTTTCCAGATATTTAGTTGTAATTTAAAGATTGTCGTATATATGTGAGCATGTGTGTGTGTTTGATTAACATCCATTTTCCAAGTTAGCATGGTTTTAACTTATATGTGGCAGGATGTTATGGTTGAATACTCTTCCTTTACATGTTTTTCAAGTAAGGGATTTTTCCTTTATTCCACTAAGTCAGTGACAAATAAACCCAGTGGATATCAACATTCATGTATGTGCTTACACACACACACAACACATGCCATATGACTCATTTCTTATGATTTCCCATTGACTTAGGGCATTCTTGTAGTTTCCATTAGTTAACCTGGGGTAATAGTAGATGTCATTTCATCAAAGTGCTACACAGTAGGACTGAGCCTAAAACAATGTTGTCATGAAGTGAATTTGTTAACCCCACACACACACACACACACACACACACGCGCGTGCATGTGCACACACACACACATACTGAAAGAGAGGGGGAGATTGCTAAAAATATCATCTTTATTGTTTTTAGTTTCAGTGACTTTGGTTTTATGCTATTTCATTGCATGAAATCACTAAATAATGTATTTTAATGTAAAAGAGTTATGTAGAATATTGGTTGCCATTTATGGAAAGTAAGAAAACTGCAAAAGAATGAAACAGCAGATTTTAGAAACTTCTTACTAATTAAATCATTATTACTATTCTGTGCTGTTTCTATTTTTTAAACTTGAACCATTGCAAGTGACTTTATGACCCAATCAACTATTTTTTCATTAAATTAAAAAAGGCATGTTATTATATTTTGCACGTAAAGCTGGGAATCCATGTAGAATTGGTGGAAATAAGATATTTTTATAAGAATACATGACAGAATTGAATGAAAGCGGTATCAAGAGTTGATTATTGATAATAATTGATAGAGAAGATGAAAAAAGACTGAGAAATGTTCAGTTATATGTGGTTTAACAGATTTCAGTATTTCTTTAAAACTGAGAACAGATAGTAACCTGTCTAAAATCATGAGGTAGTGAGTTTAATTCTTGGACCGGGCTGTGTGTTATGTTCTTGAGCAAGACACTTTATTTCATGTTGCTCCAGTTCACTCAGCTGTAGAAATGAGTTGTGACATCACTAGTGCCAAGCTGTATTGGTCTTTGCCTTTCCCTTGGATAACATCAGTCGCATGGGGAGGGGAAGCTGGTATGCATGAGCGGCTGCTATGCATGGGCGACTGCTATGCATGGGCGACTACTGGTCTTCCATAAATAACCTTGCCCAGATGTGTACCTTGGCGAATAGCTTTTTAGGTGCAGTCCCATGGTCATTCATGACTGAAAGATGTCTTTACCCTTTATCCATGCCACCATGGAGAAATAGGCATAAAAGCCATTCGTGTATTGATCTTATTTGAGAGCAATTGATTTGGGTATTGAAAAATACCACTCTCTGTCAGTTGGATCTCCTGCTTGTGTGCTACTCTCTCTTTTCTGAATAAGTTAAGTGATATAAACTTACAACTGTTTACCTGTTTTTTTTTCCATGACATACCAAACTTTTGATATTAATAAATATTTAGTGTCTCTGCAACATCTTTGTTAAATATTTCCCCTAACCCTAATATTGTTGTTATCCTCAAATATCATTTGTTTGCATAAGCCAATCAAAATTGTACATTGAAAGTTTAAGGAGAAATCTGTAGATTAAACATATTTTATATTGTTTTATAAGTACTCTCTGAAATGCGTCATTTTATTCCACAACATCCTCACCATCTTCTCTGTCTCCACCTGAGGTAGCCATATTTCTCCTCTTCTGCAAGACACCTTTTTCTGTCCCTCAGTACAACTCTCCCATTAATTGAGGCATCATGTCTTGCAAGTTACTTGGTGACTTCACTGCTATTGGTACAACATAAAAAGCACCCAGTACACTTTTTTTAAGATGTTGGCGTAAGGAAGGGCATCTAGCCATAGAAATAATGCTAAAGCAAACAGCAGTGCTTTGGCTGTCTTTTGACTTGTCAGTTCTGTCAAACTGTCCAACCCATGTCAGCATGGAATACAAACATCAAATGATGATGATATGAAGTTGCTTGTCTCTCATTAATTGTTCAGTGTTTCCTGCTGTAGTTGAATAATTCAATAAATTCTTTACTTGGTTGAATGTCAACCCAGCAGAATCTTGGAAAATAAATTCAGTTAGTATTGAGTAGTTAGAATTTAACATTCTGCCCCAAGTAATGTATGAATAGTGATATTTTATACGGTTTAGTAACAAAATATAAACTCCTCAGGTCAATGTTGTTAAGGAGTTGTTCTTAGTCAGCACCACTGAAGAGCTGTGACATAGATGTTAAGCCTCTAGTTCAGTGGACCTCAACCATTTTTTTATCTATGGACTCCTTTGATTCCTATTTTATTCTGGTGTATTCCCATAGCCATTTAATGTTTTATAGATACTTCTTTCAAAATTCCTATTTTGCTGTTCACTCATTAACTTGTGTAGGTTGAACTATGTAAAATGTTTGAGAAAGAAATTTAGCTATTTATTGCAATAAATGCATCTAAATCAAAATTTTTTCATGGTCTCTTACTATACTACTGTGGATCCCAAATTTTGCTTGTGTGGACCCCTAGGGTCATATGGACTCTGGTTGAGAACCACTGCTCTAGTTGGCATTACTGGTGCTAGCCAGCTCATCTTTTGTGCACATATTAACTTTAGATTTGAGATTTTGATTTTGGATTTTAAATGGATAAAAAATAACTGAGTTTGAAGTGGAAGAATTAATTGGTTACTAAATCAAATTACATAGAATTCCTCCTTGCTTGTTTGTGATAATGTAGATTATATTGGTGGTGACTTTACAACTTTTTTGAGGTTTTGTGTTTGTTGTGTGTTTGATTTTATTATTTTGCATAATGAAATTTTTTTTAGTCATTTTAAAATTGTTTTCCAATATCTTATATTTGATTTATTTCAATGTCTTTAATAGAAGCCTCAAGATTATGATGTGACCTTTAATAGTAACCATCAGGTCATGATGTATCTTTTAGTGGCAACCATATTAGATCTACACTTATTTAAATAAAAGTAACTTCTCTTATCTATCAACTTTATTTGCAAATAAGGTGTTTACTTTTATTTCTTAATAAAATTCCATTTTTTTAAAATTTGACAAAACATGGGAAGTTTGCTCAGGAAATGTTTCTTTAGAATAGAAGTACTCATTTTTCTTTAATCCAAATTTGACTAATATCTTTATTTTTATCACTTTAATTGCAATTTTATTTTAGCATTTAATTTATTGAATAATACAAAGAAAATTGTTTAGTATTAAACCACATTTTGTGACAATGGAATAAAAGTATAGAAAATTGAAAGTAATTACTGATTGTTTTACTTCAGTTGAAAATACTAAAACTTATTGAATTCTCACTCTTTTTCTCTCTCTACATCCAGTAACTAATCAATAAAATTGTAATCAGTAATTTTGAACAGCAAATATGAAATTGTAAACATCAAAGAAAAAACAAGACAAAACAAAACAGCCATCTACAAAATTGTTATTTTTTTCATTTCATAAATGTAATATACACATTGTCTTATAGCTTTCCAAAAAGTTTTCAACATTATATTAGCAAATAATACAATATTTGTAAAACATTTCAAGATATCCAAATATCAGTTTCTATTACAATTAATAATTAATACATGGTTGTTTTAGCTTGAATAAATTTGATAGATCTGTTTGGAAATATTTGATTTTTTTCTATCATCATTTACTCACAGCTGCTCTATTGTTAAAGTATATACTATTCTAGATAACACTGATGGGTCAATTAAATTCAAAATATTCAGTGAAAATTAAGATGAATTTTAACTGCCATTTATGAAACTTTTCTATGTACCAGTGAATGTTTTATAATACTATAGAAATGTAGATAAAAAATATGGCTGCTTATGTTAAAGAAATATTTTGTAAATTATTTTGAAAATAACTTCTTTTTTGTTTTATTAATTAAATTAATTAAATATATTATTTGTCAATTAGTATTAAATTATAAACAAATAAACTGGGTTTTTTTTTATAAAATAAAACATCATTTATTAATTTTATAAATGTTTATCTTAATATTTGAAAATTAATCTTAATCATTTAGTCTCACTGAATATAAATATGGTTTTAAGAATTTTTTTTCTAAAAAATTAGTCACAAGTAGAATAGCAATATCTTTGTGAGATTAATACAGTTGATAATTGTTACTGAACTTCTGGAGGTTAATGTCCGAGAGAAACTCATGTCCAGAGAAAGAATTTCAGAGATTTGCCTGTCTGGGAAGGAATTATGAAATTATTCAGTAGATGGTTTGAGCAATGAGACAGTATAGGGGTGGGAGTCTCAGGTGAGATTTAATGGAGTTATTTGTACACTTTACTACTTTAGAGGAATTAATATGAAAAAAACCAACTAAATTTTAATAGAAGATAATTTCCTATTGTAATGATTATTTATGTGTTTTTCTTAAATCATAAAAGAACCACTGATAAATTACCAGTTAACTCAATATTGATATGTGTGTTTACTGTCTCTTCTCACTATAAATTTAATAGTCGTTTCTTATAAGGTGTTTGTATATTTAAACTAACTATAAACTTAAAGAGGGCACAGTGAAAGAAAAATGCAGGTCAAATGTCTTGATAAAAAGTCTTTTATAAAATCTAGAATTTTGATTCAGTTTTCAGTTAGGACTGCTTAATTTTGGCTTGGTAAGCTTGGAGGAGAGTATCAAAACTGTAACTTCACAAAAATTTCTTACCTTTTTAAAATGAATTATTTATTTACATTGTTGTTGTTTGTTCCTTCTTGAGCCATGCCTGGTTCATAAGGGTCAGTTTCTCCGTTTCATTGGTGTATAGGTTCCCCAACTGGACAGGACACCGCTCTGTTTCAGGTGAACTGGTAGATGCAGGAGGAAAGAGTAAGAGAAAGTTGTGGCGAACGAGTCAGCAGAAGTTCACCATTACCTTCTGCTGGAGCCGTGTGGTGCTTAGGTGTTTTGCTCATAAACACACACATCGCCTGGTCTGAGATTCAAACCTGCATTCCCTCGACCATGAGTCTGCTACTCTAACCACTAGGCCATGCGCCTCCACATTTATTTACATTACAGTTCCTGAATTTTTATTTATTTATTTATTTAGGACAAGTATGGCTGTGTGATTAAGAAGTTAGCTTCCCAACCACATGGTTTCAGGTTCAGCCTCACTGTGCTGTACCTTGATCAAGTGTTTTCCCAGGTTGACTAAAGCTTTATATGTGAATTTGGTTGACAGAAACTGAAACTATGTGTGTGTGTGTGTTAGTGTTTCCTTGTCTTGAAATTGTGTGATTATTGTAAATGAATGTTGTTCATTTCTAATGCTCTGTGAAAACATGTCTGGCCATGGGGAAATATTGCCTTCCTTGGAATATGAGTTTAGCATCAGAGCAGGCATCTGGCCATAGGAAATGTGCCTCAATAAATTCTGTTCAACCTATACTAACATAGAAAAGTGGATGTTAAAATGATTATGATTATGTTATTGTATCTTTATTTTAGGATAAATCATCATCATCATCATCATTTAACGTCCTTTGTCCATGTTGGTATGTGTTGGACGGTTTGACCAGGGCTGATAAACTGAGGGGCTGCACCAGATTCCAGTCTGATTTGGCATTGTGTCTATGGCTGGATGCCCTTCCTAACAACAAGCACTCTGAGAGTGTAATGGGTGCTCTTACGTGCTGCAGGCACAGGTGCCAGCTGTGTGACACCAGTATCTGCCATGACTACAATTTCACTTGGCTTGATGGATCTTCCTTCTCAAGTACAGCATATTGCCAAAGGTCTCAGTCATTTGTCATTGCCTGTTTTTAATTTCTTTAGATCATCAGTCCATATTAAAAATGAATTTTTGTAGGATTTAATCAGTGTATTACCATTCATAAGTCATTGACAACAACATTAAAATGCCAAATTGCAGAAATGAGATGGGTTGATATACTAAAAATCACTTTCTGGATTCAAAATAAATTGTGGTTTTAATATCATTGTGGTCTCTTAATGTGGTGATTTGGCAGAATCATTAGCACACCAGACAAAATGCTTAGTGGCATTTTATACATCCTTACATTTTGAGTTCAAATTCTATTGAGGTCAGTTTTGCCTTTCATCTTTTCGATGTTGATAAAATAAGTACCATTTGAGCTCTGGGGTTGATGTAGTCAACTTATCCCCACCCTTGAAACCAGTATTATTGTGGTCTGTACCTAATTCCATAAATTTTAAAGTAAATGTGCAGAGTTAATAGAAAAGTCATCATTTTAATCATGAAAGCGAGAGAAGGTATCAAATTGGTCGATAATATTGTTGTAGGGAAAGCAATTAAGGATGAATATAATGAGTTGCATAAGAATCAGCAACCTTAATGTTAAACTGACACAAGAAAATGCTCATGAGACTCAATAACCAGACTTCTAGTAGTGAATCATGAGACTCAGTAACTATGTTAAACTGATTGACTACTAACAAATGAGTCCATAATTTGTTATATCTGTATGTTATTGAGTAATAGCAGGCTCAAATTACTTCAACAATCATAAGGGAAACTCTTAACTCTACCTAGCCATGTCAGCGTTAAAAAACAAATGAGTATGTGTCTGTTTATGCACACAAATAATATTTGATATAATTTTATAGATTGAATTATAAGACAAGTCCTGCCTTAGGGTTAACTTATCATATGGACTATGTTTAAATGTCGAGAAGATTATAGAATATTGATATTTCATTATTTAATCCAACTTTTATCTATTAAGCCATCCTTAATTCTCTTCTTTAATCAGTTTTCATTGATTATTATTTTTGTTGTTGTTATTATCTGGATTGTTAGAATTGTTAGAGCATTTGACAAAATATCTTGCAATATTGCTTCCTGAGTTTACATCTCATTGAGACCAACTTCCATGATTGATAAAATTTTGTACCAGTCAAGTACTAATCCATTAACTCAGCCAACTTCCGAGTCTAATCACGTGCAGAGAGTGAATGTGTGCTTTTCTTTGCTGTCATATCTCATGGTTGAACCTTTCTTGGGCCGAATAGTGACTGGTGATGAGAAATGGGTTCTCTATAAAAATATCAAGTGCCAAAGACTGGGTAACGAAAGGAGAAACACTGGCACCCTAGGCTAAAGAAGGTCTTCACCCACATAAGGTGTTGTTATCTGTTTGGTGGAATATGAAAGGTTTAGTCCACTTTGAACTTTTAAACCCAAACCAAATGATAACAAAGGAAATCTACTGTGAGTAGCTTGAATGGCTTAAGTCAGCACTACAAGAAAAATGACCATCTTTGGTTTCAAGATGAAAAGTGTTTTTCCATCAGGATAATGCTCATTCACATACAGCGAAGATGACACTCCAAACGCTGGAGCAGTTTGAATGGGAAACAATGCCTCACCCACCATATTCATGGGACATTGCCCCATCTGATTATCATTTATTCTGAAGTCTTTAAAATCATTTGGACAGAAAACATATGAATTCTGTAGATGAGATCAGAACGGTACTGGAGGAGCATTTTTCATCATGGAGAAGTGAATTTTGGAAGAGGGGCCTTGCAAGTCTACCAGATAGATGAAAGAGCATTGTAGAAAATGAACGAGAGTATATTTTAGATTAAAAAGAACTTTGTTTATCTTAATTTTGAAAAATAAAAGTATTAAAAAACTGCATTATTTTTGGGATGACCCAATACATTGTATACACATGTGCTCTTACTCTCTTACACACACTCATATATATACATGTACATAAATACATACTGTCATATATATAAATAAATAAATCCATTCATATATATATATATATATATATATATATATATATATATATATCATCATCATCATCATCGTTTAACGTCCGCTTTCCATGCTAGCATGGGTTGGACGATTTGACTGAGGACTGGTGAAACCGGATAGCAACACCAGGCTCCAATCTAATTTGGCAGAGTTTCTACAGCTGGATTCCCTTCCTAACGCCAACCACTCAGAGAGTGTAGTGGGTGCTTTTACGTGTCACCTGCACGAAGGCCAGTCAGGCGGTACTGGCAACGGCCACGCTCAAAATGGTGTCTTTTATGTGCCACCCGCACAAGAGCCAGTCCAGGGGCACTGGCAACACGTGTATATATGTATATGTATATACATATATATATATATATAAAGTAATGTGGCAGTCCCAGGATGGGGCGAATGTTACTCATATATATATATACATATGACTTCACACTCATTTTAGAAGTTGCTCTTGGTGTGCTCTCCACAGTACTTTTAGAGTGACAGATATCCCCCACCCCCATACACACACATACACATAACAATAAAACTTGGACATGATTATGAATCAATTCCTTTTGGGGTTGATAAAATAAGTTCCAGCACTGGGGTCGATGTAATCGCTGACCTTTTTTTAAAAAAAAGTTTGTTCCTTATTGACTCTTTGGTACCTCAGAACCTTAATTCTTGACAGGTGCTGTTTAGCTAAAAAATAGAAAGCTATGTTCATAAGTTAAAGGTACAAACATGTAATGATATATTTGATTTTATCAACATTTATTCCTGACTGTACTATTGTCATTTAAATGTCAGTAAAGCAAATTTTAAGGTCATTTGTTGATAGTAGAAACACTGAAGATCCAAAGATCTCTGGTCCAATCCCAGGTTTTGTCATATTAATGAGGTTCTATTCTGTGCTTGAAATTATTACTATCATAATTATTCATATATACACAAGACTTTATATACTATTTATATATACACAAGACTTTATCTTTGAGGAAATCAGTAATAGTGGGGAATGTTAAAAAATAGCTTGGCCTTTTAGAATTACCATAATGAATCTATACTTCAAAATAGGTGAACCATGCTCCATCCTCTAATTTTTTTATATGTTTGATTTTTTTTCTATATTTTTTTTTTCTAAACAATCTCTGGATTTTTGAGTTTCTGTGTTTATGTTAAAATTGCATCATTCTGCCATTTGTTGCATTTCTTCTCATCTCTTTTGTGAGGTTTCGCTTCTTGAGATTAGCCTTCATTTCTGCTCATGTCTCTTTTAGTCTTCCTTTTCTATGGAACCTTCCATACATCTCTAACCAGCTGTCATCATCCACATATATTACATGCCCATACCAGTGCAGCCATTGCTGGTATGGACATGTAATGTTTCATAAGTTAACTAAGAGTCTTTGAGAAATGAAAATGGTACTATATAATTTCTTTCAAATAATTTGTTTCAGTTAATCTATTGTCACTGGAAAATAAATAATTTTTTTCTTGAAATGTGCTTTAGATTTCTAGGTTTTGAATGCTCACATTATATGTCATTACACCAAGTAATATATATATATATGTGTGTGTGTGTGTGTGTATAGTTATTTTGATCTTGTTTAACTTGAATCATGGAACAGATTGATCTTTTACAAATTTCTTTTTTCCCTGAAATCCGTCAAATAAGTATTCACATTTTGCTTATATTTCATTAAAAAAAGTGCCCTTTGATCTTTACTAGTGTTGGCTGTAAAACCGCATCTATTGTCTACACACAGTTATAACTTATTTGTTGTTTTCCTAGAGACTCAATTTACTTTTAATAATGATATACTCAGCTTTAATACATGTTGCCACAGCTGAACAAACATTTCTCTAAGGATTTTAAATCTCCTCAGAACTTTTATGCAGTTTTCTTTTTCTAAATGGTCTTTGGATTTAGATGTATTAAACATTAGACATTTAGGATCTGGTAATTTTTTTTTTAAATTAAAAAAAATTTTTGCAATATATATTATTTAATAAAATGTTAAAATCATTGAATAAAATAGAAAATAGTTTTATATATATATTATGTATATACTAAATGATTTAAACATCTCAACAATATATATTGACTGGATAGTCATGACTGGAACACATTTGAATTGATACTACAGAGGGTTATTGGAATAAAAGTTTTGGTGAAGTATATACAAACAAAACTTCACAGAAGTAAACAAACAGAGATTAAAGTGAATAAACAGAAACTAAGTACCTTCTATCCTTTTGTACTGTTTCTATTTTGGTTTTACATTTTATTTCTGAATTGTTTCAATGTGTGAATAAGATATTAGTAAGATAGTTCACAACCTTGAGTAATAATGGTCTTAAGGAGATATTTATGAAATATAAGGAACATTTAATGCATTTTCACTATCATGTTAAAATGTATTATAGTGATTCATAATCTGGCACACCAGTTAATAAATATGTTAGGCCATTCCAAAGATGGCTACAGAGAATGAGTGACATTTAGTTTTACCCATTATATAATGGGTAAAATACACATCCATAAATTTTAGATTTAAAAATTTGTGGAAAAAAATGTTTATTATATATGAAGAAATATGGTAATCAAAATCTCTGTAGTTTGACTTAGTGGGAGTATTAGAAGGGAGAACTTTTGGGGTTATATATATACATATTGATGTTTAATCATCATAATAAGACTAACCAAAATATGATAGAAGAAATTGTTCCAAGTTTCTTTCAGCCAGCTTACATGCTATAAGATACAGAGTGGAAAAGTTTAAGAAATGTAAAAAAAAAAAAAAGTATAAAAGAAGAAAATCAAGAAAAATGTTTCTAACATTTTTCTTTTTTTTCTTAAGATAGCATTATGAAAACTTTACCCTATGTTGGAAAAAATCCATTATAATTGCTAAATTTTGTTTATTTTGAAAAACTGTGCGCAATTTTCTGTGATAATCTTTGATGCTAAGGAATTATTAGGGAAACTCTGGAAGTTTATTTTGTCTTATCTAATGAAAGTTGGAATATTTGAAAATAATTTTTAGTTTTGGAGAATAATTTTTGTGAATTGTCCTTAATTATAGTTCCTTGTCTCTGTACAAATTTCTGCTGAATTGGTTAAGCTAGTGGACCAAATGAAAGAAGATAACAAATGTTTGATAAATTTGATTGCATTGAACAATTCAAATATAATTATTCAAGAATTTCATTGTATTTGTATATTAAAATGTATTTCGATCAGCACAATGTTTTTCCCAATCTTTGATCCTGTTCTTAGAATTAGCATTAGTTTTTAATTGCTTATTTCAACTGCTTTGTACTCATCTTGCTGTCAATTGACATTGACAAACTTAGTTGTGATGATTTTAGTTTCCTTATTGCTAATGAGGATTTAGTTAGATAGTTGCTTACAGCACTCAGATGTTTGCATATTGCCTTGCCACATGCATACTCCTATCACCAGCACTACATCCTATCACAAGCAATGGCACCACTGTTAAAAATGGTATTTAAGTACTCCTTTTGCTCCAAATTCAGGCCCACTCTGCTCTTATCGAGGCTGTTGGATTTTAACCTACCTCAGAATCATCATCCATGACTAGGCAAGCAGAACTTAGTGCCAACAGATATCCAGGGACATGATGTCCATTTCTCATTCGTTTTCTTCACCTTCTGCATTTCGGTCTTCATACCGGAATCTTATGCGAACTTTGGGATCTCCTATTCGATCTAATTCTGTTGAGGTCAGTTTTTGCCATCTAGTCTTTTCTTTAAATTGTCTTTATTTTTTTAACTTATGAATTTGTGATTTATATGTTAATATGTTAGTAGAAAAAGAAATTATCTTTGATACATGTAACAGTGTTGTTGGATCCTAAGAGAATTTGCTGTTGATCTTGTTATCAATGTTAATGTTCTTTTGCAGATTATTTTACATTATAATCAAAGTGGTAAGCTGGAAGAATTGTTAGATTGTCGGACAAAATGCTTAGCAGCATTTCATTTGGCTCTTTACATTCTGAGTTCAAATTCCACTGAGGTCGACTTTACCTTTCACCCTTTTGGAGTTGATAAAATAAGTACCAGTTGACCACTGGGGTTGATGTAATCAACTTAGCTCACTCACCTCAAATTGCTGGCCATGTGCCAAAATTTGAAACCATTATTTTTATACTGAGATAGCATCCTGACTTCTAACAACTTTAAAATATTTAATATTTACTGACTTCTTTTTTTTACTTTATTTTGCTGGGGTTTTTTATTTATAATTACAGAGGTAATGTTCAGCTCACTCATGGATTTGGGTGGTTGAGGATTGTTTCATCAAAATTGTTTTCAATAAAATACAGAGAATGATGAGAAGAAAAATTAAATAGTTTATATTTCTTATTTTGAAAGTGAGAAAATGGAATATTATTTAAGATTGATAATGACTAATGAGTTTCCAGTCATTTAAAATTTTTAGAATATCATTTTTATCAATTTTATTACAGGATGGAATTAGAAATAATTTGTAAAATGTATTCATTGAAATGCTTTCTATATTCTGAAATTAGTTACATTTTTATTTTAAGTAGATTGTGACATTGATGAATTACTTGCATACCAATTGTCTTTGGAATTATGTTTTGCTAAGGAGGCAGATGCAGTTGAGTTGATAAGGGGATAGTTGTGACTGAGTTTTTAAGGAGACAGAGTTTCAGTCAAAGCCTTGACTATTTGTCTCTGCTGCATTTGCACCCAACAAAATGACACAGTTTACTTATCAGCTACTAGGTACTGACTTAAGGTATAGTTCACTACTGTAAACAGAACTGTATGACTGACAATGTTTGTATGTGGTGAGTTGAAATTCTCCTGGGACCTAAAACATCATAGGAAGCCACTCCAGTATTTTACTTTGATGTTAATACTAACATGTATTTTACAGACAAGAAAATAAATTTCGAATATAATAAAGTTGTACTGCATTCGAAATTTACTTGTTTGTAAAATACCAAACACATTTGATGCTTCCAAAGTTTGTTTGAAAAATGTCACATTTCAGAAGCTATTATTTAGCTTCAAAATTGACGGTAATTGTTTTCAGCAGGCCATTTAGCTTAATGATAGAGTACTCAGTCAGTATTTGAGGGTTACAGGTTCAACTCCCAAAGCTGCCTGCTGGCAACTTTTTTCCGTCTCATAACAATAATATACCCTGTCTTTCTGTTATTTTCACAGCTATACTGCATTCGAAATTTACTTTCTAGTCTGTAAAATACAAAAACACATACAATGCTTCCAAAGTTTGTTTATAAAATGTTGTTAAATACTAATATGTATTTTTCCATTGGTGTCTCTGCTACCAAATTCATTACAGGTTAGTTTTACTTTATGAAAGTGAAGTTATTGATTGAAAATTGACCTTTGTTAAATTGGTGGGAAAAAAACTTCTTTTTCCTGATAAGTGATATTTATGTAAAAAAGGGGAAAAAATAAATTTAACTGTCTAAAAAATTTTTTTTTTTTTTTTTTGCAAATTAATGAAACTTTATAAATAACTGAAATATAAGACTTTGGCAATGTGACAATGTTTATATTAATTACACTAGTTTTATCTGAAAATTAAAAGAAATCATTAAATCACCTCTTTGTTTCTATTCATCTGTTTAAACAAAAATTCCACCTGTATTTTACTATTTAAAAATTTTATTTCGTAGATTTAATATATTGGAACTAATAATCTCGTAATGTAAAAAAATTATTAAAGGTAACTAGTTATTTGTTCTCTTTGGACCAAAATCTCAAGAAAACAGCTAAAGGTTATTTCAACTTAACATTTTATTTGTAACTAATTAAAATAAGTAATCATAAAACATCAGATCAGAATATTTGCTCAACTCACTGTTTAAAATGTTATGCTTATGAAATAGTTTTGTTTCTGTTCTGATTTCAATCATGTTAAACAATGCTTATTTCAAAACAGATAGTATTGATTGTGTAATTATAGAGTGTTGGCATACTACCAGGAGTATTTCAGCAGGTATAAAACAGTTTTCTGTCTTCGTTTGAGTTACTATAGTCACATCCTGCTATAAAAAGAAAATATTATTGGGAGATGTCTGCAAATAGAAATGATCTGATAACAAATAACCTGTTTCATGAACTGTTGTCATTACAAATTTATATCTTCAACACAGTGTTTCATTTTAAATAATTGGAAACAACAAAACATTTCCAAGAGTTTGAAATGTGGCAACTATTGCAAAATTGTTGAACTTTACACTTATTACATACTACATATAATTTTTAGAGAATATTGTTTTGAATTATACCATTTGAACTATTATTATTATTATTATTATTATTATTATTATTATTATTATTGAGTGAGAGAGCATGCCATCAAAGTGACACTGGGATAAAATATACAAAGCCCAGTATACCCATCATGACTATTTGTCTGATAAGGGTACACCAAGTACATGCATCACAACCATATGTGCATGACATGGTGATCTCTTATCAAGATAAACAGTGCATGACCTTGCAGGTGGGGCCCAGTTAGAATTTTCTTCAGGTTGAGTAGCTCATCCCACTCAAATGATCCTTGAATAAGGTTTGTTTAAGGATGTTGAATGAAATACCCATGTTTCCAGAGGTGAATTATTCAAACTCCAAAGAATTCCTCTTAACACATGGCTATGATGCTTCCCCACTACTTCTGCTCATGATCAAAGATGAACATATCATCAGCCACCAAGGGACATGCTCAACTGGTTATGGTCAAACAACTGCCAAGCAAATCTGTGGTATTGAGCAGAATATTTGCTGTAGCCCATCTGTTATACCACGACAAAACAAAGTACATGATAACACTTCCAATCAGTTAAGATCAGAAGCTATGAGAGCCACTGCCTGGTACTACATCAAGGCATTTGTTATTATTATTATTATTATTATTATTATTATTATTATTATTATTATTTATTACATATTACATACCATATTTAACTTTTAGAGAATATTGTTTTCAGATCAATTACTTTTGTTGAAGCATTAATTTCATGAAAGATGAATTATACCTAATAATTGTAATTAATAATGCTTCATTCTTTTCCTTTATTTTCTCTGAAATATTTCTCTAAGTAATAATGAAAATAAGAAAACTGAGATGTTAGTTACTGAACAAGGAATATAGGTTAAATAGAAAGTGTGCCAGTGGAGCTGACAAAGGTGCCAAGTGTATAGATTCTATCAGAGACAAATGGGACAACTTTCAAAGATAGTAACTAAAGTATTAATCATTAAGATGGTGTGGCAAATGTTACATACATTCTTAGTTAATTGATTAGAAGGTGTATGAATGTGTATGACTGGTAAGACAACAGTATTGTCAATTGTTGAAATTGTTAGAAGATATAAAATTTCAGAAACAGAAATTTAAGTAACGAAAGTATTAGAGACAACCACAGTGAAATTAATAACAGATACACATTTGGGGCTTAAAATATGCATTATTTCAATCACAAAATATCATTATTGGAGTCACATATTCTGTAGTTTTATTCAACACTCTACTGATTATGCAATATGCTGTTAATAATTTCTAACATTTATTTACTGATCCAATAAGAAAGCCTCTGTAGTTGCTTGACATGCTGGAGATGACAGCAAAGTATCTTTCAAACTACACCCCTACAACTTTAAAAAGGAAGGACACATTATGCAATGTGGTCTTGGATGCATTATATCTGGAATAGATGAGGGAATGCTCATGACTGGAACACTTTTGAATGTAAGCTTCCCTACCAGTTTGACACCAATATACATTGCTGATGACATATGTTATTGACCCTCTAGAAGGATGGAAGGTAAATTTAGTCATAATAGAATGTGATATCGAAATGTAATGGGTTGGAACTCACTATTACAAAATTGTTTGTCCACTACCATCAACATAACTACCATTGGAGATGTACAAGAGCAGAACTGCAGTTGGTGTGGTTTTTGACCAAATTGTATGCTAATCATGTGATGGCCCATAATAAAACCTCTTACAAGAATATATTTGCAATGAGAAAACATGCTCGTGTTTGAAATCAAATTATTTTGAAAACCATCATATATATATATATTATTTAATGAACACAGTATATGTATTTATGTGCTACTATTAGTTTCATGCATTGAGTGCATGCCAAACAGTGTTTTAACATGTCTGGTGTCCTAGCACAATTATCAGACACTGCCCACATGGCATAACTAACTCAAAATGGGATGATGAGATGTGAGAAAAAGTGAAAAAAGGTGAGAAAGAAGTAGATACAAAAAAGGTGGAAGGTTGACAAACCAGAAAACAAAAAAGAAATCAGCAAGAAGCAAAAGGAAGGAATTACAGTTATTTGATTGTAAGCTTCCCTACCAGTTTGACACCAATACACACCACTGATGATATATTGTAGAATGTGTTTACATCAGCATTCAGTTGTGTATTTGATCATCAGTTTTAAGATATGAAACCATCTGTTTGACTTAAATATTCTGAAATACACACTGAACAAATATTACAAACTCACTTTTCTCTGTTTTCTACTCACCTTGCTATCCGAACGCCTGCTCATTCTTTGCATCTCTGGAAGTATGAACATGGCTCATCTTTGAAGTCACATACGTATTTAATAAACTGGGTGATTGTTAAAAGTATTGGTCAAACTAAGTTTGTTCTTTGTTTTTATATAATATCTACTTCAGAAATAGATGACATGTCCATGGTGGTTACTCATAAATTAGTATGACTTGGTAGTTTGAACCATACTTTTGTTAATTGTTTTCGGTATCTGTGTAGTTGAGCAGATATAGATGCCCCATTGACCTTACTAATCCTTGACCTATCATAACATTGAGAATGTGACAGCTGACAGTTGAAATGGTTGCACTAGCACTAGGCTGGTAGTTGTTTTCAGCTGAGTAAACTGAAATGAAGTGCCTTGCTCAAGGACACAATGTACCACCTGGTTCAAGAATTGAATCAATGATGTCATGATCATGAACCCAAGAAATGTAATAGGAACTTTTTACAAGTATCATTTTGATTGGTCCATCTATTTTACTTTAATGAGGTGGGAGAAAATATATTACATGTCCAGCTATTTTGTAGAAATAATAATTAAAATTCAACTTAAGAATCATTTAATCTGTTTTATATTGATTTTGTATTTAATATAATCACAAATTTCCAGTCTAAACTGCATCTTTTCAGTGTGATGAAATCTAAGATTGGCAGAATCAAGGAACTTTTTGAATTAAGGAAGATAACGAATATAACATTGACAAAATCTCTGCAAAAGGCATATTTGTTTTCATTTTAGAAAAATTGAATTGACAAAATACTTTGATGTTGCTCTTGCTGGGAGAATGTGCCAAGAAAGCAATAGCAATCTGATTGGATTGATGAAATATTTAAATAACCCTCCTTTGATTTGGGATGAACTTGACTCATTTCTTGCTTTGCAATCAGAAACTTGGTTGCCAAATATAGCAAAGAAATGGTTTGGAAGAATGTCAATCCCTTGAGTTAGAACTCATAACTAAATCACTCACTCCATCACCATTTAATATTCACTTTTCTATGCTTGCATGGAGCAGATGGAATTCAGTGAGAAATATTTTTTTTATAGCTCAAAGCCTTTCTTGTCACCAACCCTCAATTGTTTCTATGTAAGGTAGTATTTTCCCTTGGCTGCTTGTTTGATCGTGACAATGGTGCAATGTTAACTGAGAGAGAGAGAGAGACATACACAGATGAGGAGCATCTTTCAGTTTTCATCTATCAAATCTATTCATAAGGCTTTGGTCAGACTAGAAATATAGAAAACACTTGCTTAAGGTACCATCAGAAGAAAAATCCCTGCCACAGAGATTAAATGTTACCATCAATAAAACTGTTGACAACAATGTCATGATTTACAAATTAAATATTGTCAGAGAGTTAGACTGCAGAAACTCTACCTTGCCCTCTGTCCTATTCCTCCAACTTCCATCAAAGTGGGGAGATCGAGAAAGAGTCAGATAAGAGTCAGATAACAACTTTTCTGTAGCAGAACTCTTTGTTACAAAATTATTATCAAGCTCAAGTGACAACACCATTAACAATACTTCTGGAGACTATATTATCAATTTAATTGAAATATCTTTTAATAGTCAGGAAAATTTATATTTTCTTTCATTTTGGGATTTGGTGTGCAAGGTTCTTTATGTGAGTTCCTGTGTTGAAGCATATTTTGTTGTGTCTGGGAAGAGTCATTCTCTTTTAGTGCCTTATCATTTAACACACTCATTGGTAAAATTTCCTCTCATTTACTTATTTTACCTAAAATCTTTGTTGTGTTTTGCAACCTTTGCAATAGTCATTGACTCTGTCCATTATCCGAGCTGCATTCTTTTTGTTTGTTTGTGTGCATGTGTGTGGGTCAGTGTGTGTGTGTGCATACGCTTGCATGTATGTATATATGTATATATCTATGTATGCATGTATGCATGTGTGTACGTTTGTAAGGTTCTGTATGCATGTATGTATGTGTGTATCAACAATACATTTCCTTTAATTTTTGTAAATTTTAAGAAGTTTTCTCTATAAGTATACATGTGTTTTAAATGGAATAAATGTTTTGAGGTTCATGAAAAACACCATTTGAGCGTGGCCATTGCCAGTACTGCCTGACTGGCCCTCGTGCCACTGACACATAAAAGCACCCACTACACTCTCAGAGTGATTGGCGTTAGGAAGGGCATCCAGCTGTAGAAACTCTGCCAGATCAGATTGGAGCCTGGTGCAGCCATCTGGCTCGCCAGTCCTCAGTCAAACTGTCCAACCCATGCCAGCATGGAAAGCAGACGTTAAACAAGGATGATGATGATGATGATGATGATGATTGCTGCTTTCTAATGTTTGAAACCCTGAATTACTAAACATGTGAGTTAAAAAGGGAAAATAAAAAATGTGAGGTCTCTTGTGAAATTCCTGGAAATCTGCTTTTTTCTTTTGTTTTTTTTCTTTTGTTTCATACACTTGATTTCTCAGGAATAAGTTCTGGGAAATTGAGAAGCCCTAGTACACAGTACAAGGTTATGGCTGCATCATCATAATCATCATCACAACCTTGTACTAAAAGAAAAATGGCTCCAATCGAAGCTATTTGTGAATTATTGTAAGAAGATTTTTTAAAATTTACCTTTCTTTTGTATCTTCTTATAACTATGAACAGAACTTTTGACTCTTATAAAGAGCATTCAACACAAATAAACATTTGTATGTTGAATGAAAAAATTTATTTTGTATATTGTTTATATTAATAATTGTAATTTTGAATATTTTTATTAAAATTTTAGTTTGCTTTTCTCATTGAAAGATTAAGATGGGCTAAAAGCTAAATTTATGAAGAGCTATATTATGAAGTTGAATGTTTTATTTATTAATTTAAAGTTTTATGAGAGGAAGAAAGAAAAAGAATATAAGCTTTATATTAACTGTATACTATTAAATGTTATCTAATCATCAAATAGATGAGGCTGCATCTCTCTCTTTCTCTCTCACACATACACATCTACACACATGAATGAATTTTGATGGACAGATTGTTTCTTTTATCTTTTACTTGTTTTATTAATTGGACTACCGCCATGTGTGTGTCATGCCTTGAAGGGTTTAGTTAAACAAATCAACCACAGTACTTATTTTTTATTTAGTCAGGCACTTATTCTCTGTGTCTCTTTTGTTAAACTACTAAGTTACAGTGATGTAAACAAACAAGTTGCCAAGTGTTGAGAGGACAAACACACACACACATCATGAGTTTCCATATAGTTTCCATCTCATAAATTTACACACAAGGCAAGGCATTGGTCAGCCCTGAGCTATAGCAGACACGTGCCCAAGATGTCATTTAGTGGGATTGAACCCAAAATCACGTGGTTGCAAAGTGAGCTTCTTAACCACACAGCCATGCCTGCACTTATGTTTACATGTTTTTTTGTTTTTTTTGCTTTTTTAAAGTTAGTTTCATCAATTTATGACTATATAAGTAAATATTAGCTCTATTTCAGTTTCATCTCAATGATTTTGTATGTCAAAAAAGATCTCATACCAGATCTTTATATAGGTTTCTCACAGCATTAAACCAGGGCCTAAATAAGCTATTGAGTATCATTTGATACTAAAGGAGAGACTTGGGCACCATATTTATCTTTCATTATTTACCAAGGCAATGTATATAGATGTTTACTTGTATTCTAGTGCAATGAAAGGCTACAATTTGACTATTGAATTATCAAACATAAATTGTTTCATACTTGTTATTACTGATAATAATAAATAAAGGAGTGAAGTTTATAGAAATTCATTGATTGTCTTTTTATCCCTTCCTAAAAGATAGGCAATCAATAATCATTGCTTGTATTCTTTTGCAATTTATGGTACTTTCATGTTATTGATTCACTCCTTAATTAATCACTGGAGCAACATTTACCTTTCTAAATCAGTCTCAGTATGGTAGAGCCATGTTGTTGAAGCTGGTAAACAATTTCCTTGAGAAACAAATAAGATATTATTTTAAAGGAAAATCATAACAAAAACTAATGAAGGTAAAATGTTGGATTAAAATCACCAGTTCAATACACTGAGTATTTCCTTTTTATCAATGTACTTTATTTTCTTCTACATAAAAATTATAGCTTTGTGATTAAGATGCTAATTTTGCAATCATGTGATGTGATTGGGCTTACTACATGGTACCTTGGACAAGTGTGTTTTTTTCATTGTCCTGCATGTGCCATATCCTTGTGAGTGCTGAAGCCCATGGGAAGTACATTGTGTGTGTGTGTGCATGTGCCTGTGTGTGTGTGTGTGTGTGTGTGTGTGTGCGTGTACATGCGTGCATGTACATGCACACATTAACAGTTTGTGGTACCACCAATAAAAGGATTGAGAAAAAACATCTTGTGATATTACCTCTTACCTTTAGGTTGTATTCCTTTACACCTATAGCACCCTTGTCTTTTATTTTCTAGGGTTGACACCAGAAAAGTGGTAGATATAAATGCTAAAAGCCTTAAAAGTGTTACAACTCCTGTAGTGAAATCATAAAATACAACTATTGTAAAAAGAGACAATGGTCATGTGGAGACGATACTTTTAGTCACTTAAAATCTGTTGCAGATTGATTCTTTGTGTATCTAGACAAGGCAATTCATTCTATATAACACAGTTGATATAACTTAAAAAATAGGTAGTAAATCATCTAGGAGTGTTACTTGTCATAGTCTAACATTTTATCCAGGAGACTTTCCTACTTTGTACGTGAATTTGGTGTAAAACATTGGAGCCTCTTTTATACTTGAAAGACATTTTACTATTCACTTTTAATGTAGCTACTTCATAGTGTTAGAACATAAATTCCCAAAATTTATACAAAATTTTCTAAATTTGCATTAATCATCCCACCTATGTTGGAGAAAACAGATGTTACAAATGAAAATATGTGTCAATAATTTTTTTCTAAGGTGCATCATTAACTTTTACTTGGGATGGATAGTAATTGGCTAACTCTTATATATTAACTCTTATTTTCTTATATATTACTGTTATTTATTTTATCAACTACAAAAAAAAAAAAAAAAAAAAGGAAAAGCAGAACTGACCTTGGCAGGATTTGAACTCAGAATCCTGGCAGGATTCTCAGAAAGTATTTGGTTTGGCATTCTACAGTTTCTGCTCCATCTCACCACTATTTTTTTTTTTTTTTTGGAAGATGAGAATAAACACTGATGTTAGAAGATACCTACAATAAGAATGCTTTAAATTGTTAATTCTTATGAAAAACATGAGCATAAATTCTTCAATATTCTTAAAATTTCTTTCCCTTGCTAATAAAAGCTGTTTTCTGTTTATTCTGTCATTAATAAATGTTACTGTATTCTCTGCTTATGTAATCTAACAACTTTAGTTCTTATTTACATTATTTACTATTGATGGATATTTGTCCTCCTCTTGTTTATTGTTAACACAACGTTTCGGCTGATATACCCTCCAGCTTTCATCATGTGTCTTGGGGAAATTTCGAACCTGGGTTCTCATTCCTAAGGTATTTTTCAATGTTGTTATTGTTATTATTATTATTATTATTATTATTATTCAGGTCACTGCCTGGAGTCGAACTCGGAATCTTGGGGTTAGTAGCCCGCGCTCTTAACCACTATGCCATATGCCTGTTCTTACAAGAAAGGTGTGGTTACAATGACAATTATGATGATGACAGTGATGATAGACAATAAAACACATTGTTTCTTGGAATCACTACCAAAACAATGCTTCAAGGTTTTACCATTTCCAGTAGCTTCTGGAAGTCTCTATAAGGTTGCTTGATCTGAGAGCATTGTTTCAAAAATGGAATTGTATATTTATTATGTAATCATAGTTAAGTTTCACTGGAAAAAATGAGAGGAAATGGTCATAGTGTGAATACTGTTGGTCATAGGTTTACTGACCTAGGACTTAAAAAAAAAAAACAACTTACATTCTTAACATTGCCTAAACTTGTATAAAGTGACTTGGGATTTATTAGAATAAAGTATTTCAGTCCTCAACAGTTGACTATTTCCAGAGCCCAGAGTATTTCACTGTGAAACTTGTTTCTCGCATTGGGGAAACTGCACTTCCTTTGATCACTGGCATCCTGATCGATAAACCAGATCAATAAACTGTTTTATATTGAAACTCTTCATTCCCTCTTTCATTGTGTTTCTGTTCTATTGTTCTATTTCTGCCTCTTCTACTGTTGCTGTAATGGACTTTGACCTTCACAACATTGCAACCTCTACATAATCCACAAATAAGTTACCTGTTGTATACAACACTCTTCTCATCTATACCAGACAACTTTTCCTTCAGTTCGAAACTCTTTCCTTCTTCACAATTTGTACAGTAGACAGATCACCAAATCTTTCATCAAAACAATAGCTGTCAAAATCTTACCCATATCTTCTGCTCTTCTAATCTGGCAACCCCACCAACTGATTATGGGGATGTTCCTCATTTGATGGGTTTGTTAAAAAAGATCCAAGACAGCATATATCAATCTTAATTCTGTTGTTTAGTTTTGTTCATATATTTATATATACTCTTACAATAGTGTAAGTTATTTAAAATAAAATGGCTATGTGGTTAAGAAGTTTGATTCTCAACCACATGATTTCAGGTTCAGTCCTGCATGATACCTCGTACAAATGTCTTCTGTTATAGGTCTGGGCTAACCAAAGTCTCCTAAGTAGATTTGGTCTGGGCTAACCAAAGTCTTCTAAGTAGACATAGAAAAGAAACTTGTTATCTGTCTGTCCGTCCCTCCATCCATCTTTCTACTGATTGATGTATCTGTGTATGTGTGTGTGTGTGTGTGTGTATGTGCACATGTGTGTGTCTGTATTTGTTTTTATTTGCACTCACTTATTTGTAAGTTATGACATTTGAATAGTATTGTTGGCTTGCTTCATACCTTAAAAACCATCTGGAATAAGACCCCTTACTTGAAGAACAGATAAGGGTTGGCTTCAGAAAGTTCATCCAGCTGTAAAAAATGTTTTTATAGGATATTTGTCTAACCCAAGCTAGCAATAAACATAAGCAGTAAAACCAAGTGTATTAATATTGCCTATCTAAGAAATATCATTGGGAGATAAAAAATAAAAAAAAAAGAGATATATGCATGAAGATAACTAAAAGACAAAAAGACTCTATTTAAAAAATTTCGTTTCACAATTTCAAACATGTTTAATCAATTAATTTTGTTATCTAATAATTAAGATGATATACACAATCTATTGCTTATGGCAAATTTGATGTTATATTAGTACACTCATGATTGCTTTGTTGAATAATGGCACTTTTGTTTGATGACTGGTAAACTATTTTCTAATAAAAAGATCATTTTTTTTTAATGTTGTTGAAAATGATGTAGACATAAGCTTGTTATTTATTCAAGTATACATGAATTTGTGTATACTTGAATAAATTTGTGTAATGCAATATATTAAAACAGTAAAATTAAAATTAGAAAACTCTGTGTGGTACATGGTGAAAAGTTTTGGAACAGTAGTTTTGTTGTATGCTGGACCATCATTATCATCATCATCACATTTACATCCCATGTTAGTAAGGATTAGACCGATTGACAAGATTTGATTGGTTGGAGGGCTGCATCATATTCCACTGTCTGCTTTGGCATGGTTTCTATGGCTGGATGCTCTTTCTAACATGAATCACTTTGCAATGCATACTGGGTGCTTTTTTTATGTCATCAATACTAGTGAGGTTGCCATACAGCATGCAAGAATAAAAATTCCCTCCAAGTGAATGAGACTACAGTAGAGAGGGAAGCAGTTTTATGCTTGGAGATGAGGGGTTTATTAATGAGAGAAAGAACTGGAACAGGACAGGTTTCTTGCTGTAGAGAAGCAACATGGCTACTCACATTATGGAAGAGAGGGTGGAGCAACAGGGCTAGAACTGAACAAAAATGAAATAGTGGTGATGAAGTGTCAGGATGGAGCTTCAAAGTACAAAATGAGAAGGAGTGGGTGCAGAAGAATTGAGAATATGTGGGGAAGTGGTTGTGTGTATGAGAGAGAGAGAGAGAGAGAGAGAGAGAAATGGGCAAGGTAGGGATGAGTAGGTGACAACTGCAAAAACCGGGTATGATTGAGGAGTTGATGTAGTGAATGGTGGATAAGGGGTAGGAAGTAAAGAATATCATCTTTATGATTTTGATGCTCATAACCACTATGTTACAGGTGAGCAGTACAAGTTGCACTATAAGCCATGTTACAAATATGTCATATATATTGCACTACTTGCCCATAGTAGAGTGGATAAGTGTCAAATTCCTGCATGGAAAGCAGGAAGGTTTGAAAGTCTAGACCTAGCCCTAGTATATGTGCACACACATACACACATATGCATACACACACCCATGTATTACATTTACAAGGAAAAGGTTGTCAGTTAATTTGAAGTTCCACTTAGATGGAAACAAAGCCATTTAAAACATCATTTCATGACTGGGGAGAGTCATTCTCTTTTAGTGCTTTATTATTTAACACACTCACTGGTAAAGTTTCCACTCATTTACTTATTTATTTTTCCTAAAATTTTCATTGCATCTTGCAACCTTTTTAATAATCATTAACTCTGTCCGTTATCCGAGCTGCGTTCTTTTTGCTTATGCTTGTGTGTGGGTCAGTGTGTGTGTGCATTCACATGTATGTATATATGTATGCATGTATACGTTTATGTATGTATTCAGCATATTCATGTGTTTGTGTTTATGTGTTTTTATGTGTATGCGTGTGTGTGTGTGTTTACCTCTGTCTCCTTGTGTGTGCATGTCTGAGTGTGTGTGGATTTTTGTAACTATGTACTGTGTCTGTCTGTATGTATGGATGTGTATCTCAATATGTGTAGATGTGTGTCTCCATATGTGTCCTTGTGTAAAGTGAAGTGTGTGTGTATATGGTCATGTGTTTCAGTCTTCATTTGCATATGTGTGTGTGTGTGTGTGCTTGTCTGTTCATATTACCGATGTACCTATCCGTCTGTATGTCTATCTGTTTAAATTCATATCCATTTGCCTACATACATGTGCATATACATATACGTATTCATAAACACACACACACACACACATACATACATCTACATAACAGCCCACTAACTATTCTACCTGTATATAAATATAAACTGTGGGTATTGGGGGTATGATTACCTACTACATATATTTCCTATTTAGTACTGAGGATGTTTCATTTATGAGGACATATTCCTGTATTTGTCTGAGGTTTGTGTCCTTTGGGTGCTTGAATAAAATGCAGATGTCAAGTTGACCCAGGTTGCCTCCATGTTGGCCCTTGGTATGTTGATAGAGTATGGAGGACTATTTTTTGTTGTCATATTGTCTCAAATGTTCATTTAGTCTAGGAGCATTGAACCTTTGAGAAAATATGACGACAAAAGACAGTTCTCCATACACTTCCAACATGCCAAGGACCAATATGGAGGCAACCTGGGTCAACCTGACATCCACATTTTATTCAAGCACTCAAAGGACCCAACTCTCAGACAAATACAGGAGTACGTCCTCATAAATGAAACATCCCCCATACTACATAGGAAATATACATAGTAGGTAATCATACCTCCATACCTACAGTTTATATTTATATGCAGGTAGAATAGTTAGTGGGCTGTTATGTAGATGTATGTGTGTGTGTGTTTACTTTTTTGTATATGCACATGTGTAGGCAAATGAATATGAATGTAATCAGATAGATATACAGACGGATAGGTACATAGGTAATATGAACAGAGAATCACACATACACACACACATATGCAAATGAAGACTGAAACACATGATCATATGCACACACACACTTCACTTGACACAAGGACACATATGGAGACACACATCCACATGTATGGAGATACACATCCATACATACAGACACAGTACATAGTCACAAAATCCCATACACATGCACACACACACTCAGACATGCACACACAAGGAGACTGAGGTACACACACATATGCAAACACACACACACATACACATACATAAAAACCCACAAACATACAAACACAATTGCATGAATATACAGAATACATACATACAAACGTACACACACATACATATATGCATATGCACACACACATACATACATGCATACACACACTTGCATACATACATACATACATACATACATACACACATACATACACACATACATACATGTGCATGCACACACACACACTGACCCACATACATGCGCACAAAGAAACAAAAAGTACACAGCTCAGATAATGGACAGAGTCAACGACTATTGAAAAGGTTGCAAAATGCAAAGAAAATTTTAGGAAAAATAGATAATTGAGAGGAAACTTTACCAGTGAGGCACTAAAAGAGAATGACTCTCCCCAGACACAGCAAAATATGCTTCAACACACAAACTCAAATCCAAAAACAAAATTATTTTATAAGTTTTTTTTAAACCACAAGGTGAACAATACCCCTTGTTCATCTCTCCAATTTAGGGTAGCTAATATGCCAAGGATACTCTCAATCTTTGTGTTACTACTTTCTTTTCAGAGTATGAAGAAGCAAAGTTGGAAGTGAATTTACAAAAAATTTTGAAAAACAATCTTAACTTGAAATGACAAAAAACCAATAAATGCTACTGTATATCAAATCATTAATTCTGTTTGGTTAGAATATTTTCTTTACATTTCAGATTTAAGTAGTAGTTTTTTTATAATTAATTTAGTGTTAATTGACTTTTGATGAAAGAAGATATATTTATTTCAGAGGTGCACTTGCCAGACAAGTGATTTGATCTGAGACAGTGTGTTGAAACTAAAACAATTACACAATGAAAGATACATGTTAGCTATTCAAAAACACATAAAGATTTAATTTCACTTAAACATTTATTGTTTATATATTTAGTATATTGTATATTTAGTTAGTGATTAAAAATTATCTGTTTATATTTATCAGGATGACAGTGATGAAAGTAACTCCTTGTCTGGATCCCATATTGAAGTTAATACAGTCTCAGGAAACCTTATCCAACATCCTAAACCAAGTCCAAAAAACCTTAAAAAAATCAAAGCAATTCAAGAATGGGAGATAATTAATGGATTGAAAGAAGGAGAGAAATGTGAAGAAAAACCAGAAAAATATCAGGGATATTTACTTAAAAAACGAAAATGGCCCCTAAAAGGTTGGCATAAGGTAGGTTAACTCTCTTTTATATCATTAGTTCTTTTGTTTGATTTATTTTCTTAAACCATTCTTTCTTACATTTGGTATGAAGCCAAATTGGAAAATATAAATCTGTTTTCTCAAAAATCAGCTTTAATGTAATAAAGGCCAGCAAGGTAGCCTATATGCAGTCACTTGATCTGCTAGAAACAACAGTCAAATCACTCAAACTACACTGCTATGTTTAAAAGAGGCTATGTAATTCTAGGTACACTATCAGAGTAAACATGGGTTAATCATGGTTAAAAGAGTTTTGATCATTCGTCTGTTCAATCAAGGATGACCTGGACCAAATAAAAAACAGCTTTGTGATATATATGAGAAGATTCTAATGAAAACATAATTAATGAATTTGTTTCTCAAAAACAACTTAGATAACATTAAGATTGTGCAGTCATAAATCTCACAATTGTTTTAAAAGGAAAAAATTATGTTTGTCACATACAAAATAAATACTTTAAAAATGAAAGAAATAATATTTTTTTAATCATACAAACATCTAAAACTGTCATATTTACAGTTATTTGATCATCAGGAAATACACATTAATTTTGAGTGCAAACTGGATAAATAATATCTGACAGTGGTTATGTGTTAATGGGGTGAGAGAAAAATGTTGAAATTAAAAAAAAATTATATTTGTATTCTTAATGTAACACTGGTTCATAGTGTGAGTTTTTGGTAGCGATAATGTGAAGAGAATTTCTCAAGAATGATTAAAAAATCTTTTTTTACTGATTTGTATTCATTGAAAATATTTTGACCAAATATGTATGGAATTAGCTGTTGAGTTAAATAGCAACAGATACTAAGAAGAAAAAGAAGAAAACATCTTCATAGGATATATCAAATAGTTACCTGCCATTTTTGAAGAATAACTTCAAACTTTCAACTGTTATTACATGTGGTATTGTGAGATTAACTCAGTCTCACTTGCACACTTTTAAATATCTTAATTTATTTATATTTCTGAGAGAATCTATTTTTGTTATATGAATAAAAATAAAATAACTTGTAGTTCACCAGTCATTATCATGTGCTTTCTGTTCTCTAGTTTCCGTGCCAATTTTCAATTACTGTGGCCTTTTAACAATGAGCGGTAGCTTCTGATATTTCATTCTAAAAATGAAGATAAACTAAAAATGCAGTTTCAATAAAAGAAAAAAAATTCAAAACTTCAAGAAAACAAAAAAACAAAAACATTTTCAATAGAATATTAAGTGTTGCTTCTAAAAGAGGACAGATGCATAAAAATCAACAACTGATTCTGTAATCAGAACAAGTATAATTTTAGGAAAATCAGAGCAAAAATGTTTGATTAACTGATTAACTGTTGAAAAGAACTAACATCCTTCTAGTTTGGAGTTGATATAAACCTTGAATGTTCTTCTCTTATTAAGAAGGTAATCTGGTTGACTGAAGATATGTACAGGATGTCCCAAAATTAAGGCAACCAACTTTTTTAAATTTTGCCAAAGCAGAATACATTGTTATATTTTGGGCCCGAGCTTTGCAATTATGACACTACCACATTTTTTTTCAATATGACCACCTCTGTTTCAAATCACAGCCTTAAATCTAGGCGCAAATGCTTCACATGTGGCATGCAGCTGTTCTTGGAGAATCAAAGCCAATTCCTGGTGCAGTTTTGCCTTCAGAGCGTCAAGTGAAGCATGAGGAGTGCTCAAGACTCTTGTCTCCAAAATGAACGAAACAGAAAAATCCAACAGGTTGATATTGAGGCTTCTTGAGGGCCATAACATCCTTGCCTATGAACAATGTAATGTTTTTCTGAATCCAGTGTTGTATCTGTTTGAAGCTGTGGGATGATGCCGAGTCCTGTTGGAGGCTCCATGATGCACTTTGAAAGGGCTCATTCACCCATAGAAGCAGTTCAGCTCCCAGAATGTCACTAATGTATTGTTAGGTATTAATTCTAATACTTGAGGCACAAAAACGAGGGGAAACTTTCCAGTGTCTGTCACAGCTGCCTAAACCATAACTGACTGTGGATTTTGATGTCAATTTATGAGTCTACCCTCAATGGAGCTAGATACACTCCAAAGTTGGTCATTCTGGTGGTTTACTGTCGAATGTCAGTTTTCTTTTCATCAATGAACACCAGGTTGTTAGAGTTGTTCAAGCCATGTACAGCCATGCTGTCAGTAAGGTGAGAGTTGGCCTTGAATACAGCGATAACTTTATACATGCTGGAGTTCACTAGGAATCAGTTCTTAGTCCACTCTTATTTATCATTGTTCTCCAGGCCATGATAGAGGAATTAAAAACTGGATACCAATGGGAACTGCTATATGCTGATGATCTTGCTCTTATTGCAGAATCTGAAGGAGAATTGGAGAAGTTCCAGATTTGGAAGGAAAACCTGGAATCAAAGGACCTCAAAGTTAACTTAGTAAAGACTAAAATTGTTGTTAGCAAGAAAGCAGGATGGACTCTCTTTCTGTCAGGAAAATGGCCCTGCTCAATGTGTAGGAAAGAAGTGGGAAGTAATTTCATTTGCTGCACCAAGTGTAAGCTATGGATGCATAAGAGATGCAGTGGAATTGCAGGTTGGTTAACAAATAAGGTCACTTTCATGTGCGGCAGATGCGCAGGAACAATAAGCACTAAGAGCACAAAAGATTTAGATTCTATCAAATGCCCAGGAGGCTTTCTTGAGGTAGTAGATAGTTTCTGCTACTTAGGGGACCAAATTAGTAATGTGGTGGATACTCTGAAAGTATTGTTTCTAGAATAGTATTGTTTCTAGAAATAATATTGTTTCTAGAAAGTATTATTTCCAGACTCAGTGTGCACGCCAAAGCACAACTGTGCCGAAAGAGGAAATTTAGGCACAAAAGGGATTAAATGTGGCATGTAGGAGAGGAAAATGTGTTGGTTTGGGCATATGAGTAAAGACAACTGTATACAGAAGTGCCTGTCACTGAAAGTAGATGGTACCTGTGGAAAAAAGAGACTCAGGAAGACATGGGATGAAGTGGTGAGGATGTCTTAAGTCTTAGGTTTTAGGATGTTAGGGCTCATGGAGGAAATGACAATGGATCAAGATGTTTGTCAATATGAGGTTCTAGAAAAAACCCGCCCACATCAGCAAAACTGAGTGCTAGAAACGTTGTGTCTTACTCACATGTAACAACAGACTTTTCACACACCCTACCTCAAGAAACCGGACTACATCTTCTCTTCTAAACTGCATCTTTCCCTTCTTCACATTTCCTTTTCATAAACTATGATTGTCTTCCAATCCCCTTCCATGCCCTCACTACCCTGCTCACTATATCGCTGCTTTCCCCCCACCCCATTCCTATACCCAGGTTTTCACCAGTCACTGCAATCACTACTCACTACTTGCACATCCTTGGCAATACCAGACTGTGTATATTATGACCTTCGTACCTCCCTCTTCCTTACTCTACCATCAAATCTATGCTCTGATCCTTGTTACTTGTGAGTATACCCTGGCACTTCACCATCTCTCTCCTGCTTTCTCTTGTATCAGGTCATTAAGAATGAAATGTCCGATTTTGAACTGAAAGTTTATTTTATTTTATCACAACAAAAAGCAAAGCAGTTAATCAAAGTATGCATCTAAATTATCAACACAATTTTGCCATTTTATTGGTAGCTTATTTGTACCAGCAGCAAAGAATTCTGGAGAGCAAGCGGTGATGAAATCACGAAAGGCTGTTTTTACATCTTCTTCAAATTTCAAGTTTTTTTCCTTGCAAAAAGTGGTTTAATGCCTGAAAAACATGATAGTCAGTTGGTGCAAATGTCTGGTGAATATAGTGGATGATGGAGTACTTCCAAGTTCAGTTCCTGTACCTTAAGTAACATTTTTTTGTACAACATGTGGTTGAGCATTGTCGTACAAGAGAATTGGCCTGTCTCTATTGACCAATCTCGATTGTTTAATTGCGAGTTCAGTCATCATTTCATCCAATTGATGGATGTATACGTCTGTTGTAATTGACTTACCAGGTCTCATGAAGTTGTAGTGGAGGACACCAGCACTGGACCAACAAACAGACACCATTAGCTTTTTTTGGTGAATATTCTTTTTTGGATTGTGTTTTGGCACTTTGTTTCTATCCAACCATTGTGCAGAACACTTGCTATTGTTGAAAAGAATCCATTTTTCATTACACATAACAATATGATGCAGGGATGGTTCGCTTTTATGCCATGACAGCAAATAACAGCAAGTTTCAAGATGACATGTCATTTGATGCTCGTCCAGTTCATGTGGTACCCACTTGTCCAGCTTCTCTACCTTGCTTATTTGTTTCAGATGGTCTAATATAGTTGGAATTGAAACATCAGACCTTGATGCTAACTCACACGTAGTTTGAGATGTATCCATTTCCAGCTCATCATTACTCACCTTGGTCTCAGGTCTAGCATGAAGCTGATTTTCAAGAGTAAAGTCACCAGACCGGAACTTCTCAAACCATTGACATACAGTGTGCTCATTTGCCACATCTTCACCAAACACCTCATTGATTTTTCAAGCTGTCTGGGATGCATTGGTTCTATGATGGAACTCATATTCATAAACAACACAAATTTTTGATCCATCCATGGGTTCACAAAAATTGGTTTACAAGAGAAAACTCACAATATAATCAGGCACCATGAATTGCATTTCAAAAAGTGATAATGTAACTCTTCAATGTTGTAAAACAAAGAATTGTCAGGATAAAACATTAGAATTAACGACTGTCAAACTTGGTGCATAAGAGAACGAGACATTTCATGCTCAATGACCTGATACTTTTGCTGTTTCCCACCTCTCTCTTTTTCTTGCTCTTCCCTCTCTCTCTCCCCTCTTGCTTTTCTCTCTGACTAGGTAACCAAGTATCTCCTTTACATCAGAACACCTGTTTCTGTCTTCATTCTTGTATCACACTCCCCCTCTCTCCATCTCCCTCCCTCCCTCCCTCCCTCACCCTCTCTCCATCTCCCTCCTTCCCCTCTCTCAATCTCCCTCCCTCCCCCCTTCCCCCTTCCCCCCTTCCCCCTCTCTCTTGCTGAGTAACCATGTACTTCCTCTGTAGCAAGACACTTGTTTTTGCCTCTCTATTCTCTGTCACACTCTAACCTTTCATCTGATGCTGGATCACCTCCTCCAGTGTCCCCTCTGTCATACCAAAACACCTCTTTCTGTCTCTCGTGTCTCTTTGTCACTCTCTAACCTTTCATCCTTTAACACAAGTTCCCCTCCTCAAATGTCCCTGCCCCTCTCATAATGCTTTGTCTTGTGAGTTATGTGGTTGGTGACCCTGCCAGTGCTGGTGCCACGTAAAAGACATCCTGTCCATACTGTAAAGTGGTCAGCATTTGGAAGGGCAGCCAGCTGTAAAATTTGCGCCAAAATTAACCTTGCCTGTGCTAGTACCACGTAAAAAGCACTGAGTCCACTCTGCAGAGTGGTTGGTGTTAGGAAAGGCATCCAGCCTTAAAAACCCTGCCAAAACAGACACAGTAGCCTAGGGTAGTCTTCTACCTTGCCAGCTCCTATCAACTGTTCTACCCATGCATACATGGAAGACAGATGTTAAACGATGATGATGAATACACTAGCTTATGAAGTGGAATTTAAATTCAGAGTAACCTGGATGGCATGGGCAGACTGTGGTTAAAAATTTCTGTCTTGGAGAGAGCAATAGGGTATGTGGGCTGTGTAGTAATGAATGATAATGTGTAGGGTCCAAGATGCATTGGAAAAAAGGATTTTCCAGCCTCTTTAGTTATTGGCTCCTAAGGAAATATAGAAGATGTTAGTGTACCTTGAATTCATAATAACTTCCTGTCAGGAGCCTGGTGTTGTTTGCAGCAGCCATGGACCATCACTTTCATCAACATTTAACAGTTGTTTTCCATGCTAATATGAATTGGCTAGCTTGACAGGAGCTGGTAAGGCCAGTGCTACACCAAGTTCCAGAGTCTGCTCTGACTTGGTTTCTATAGCTGAATGCCTTTCCTAATGCCAACCACTTTACAGAATGTACTGGGTGCTTTTATGTGACACCATCACCAGTGCTGTTCATGTCATACCAGCACCAGTGTTATTTATGTGGCACCATCACCCACACCAGTGCTTTTTACATGGCACCTTTGTTTTAGGATATCAGTTATGTTGTGGTGGATGGGTCTCCTTGAGTAATGTGCCACATATCTTGGTCCTCTGTCATCTCCTTTCTAAGACTCAGCGTTTTCAGATCTGCCTTCAGTACTTTGTACCATATCTTACTTGGTCTCCCTCTTCCACAACTTTCCTTCACTTTAAGTGATTGGCACTTCTTTATGCAACTGTCCTCATCCATGCACATCACATGACCAAACCAGCACAGTCTCCTGTCTTGCATGCTGCATATAATTCCTCTTATACTTAACTTTTCTCTCAATACATAGTGCTCTGTTGCACATGTACACTGCCATTGCACATCCAGACCATACCAGCTTCATTCCTCTCTAATCTCAATACACTATTGCTCTGTTGCACATGTATACTGCCATTGCACATCCGAGCACACTAGCTTCATTCCTATCTAATCTTCACATATCCTATGCCTTCAGGGCCCATATTTCACTACCATGTAACATTGAAGTTGTTCATATACATGTATCATACAATCTTCTTTTCACTTGGAGAGAAAGATCTTTGGTTGCCAACAGGTAAAAGCTCTCTGAACCTTCTCTAACTTTAAGACCCTTTGATTTCAGGTTCTGTTTCCACACCTAGAATTTCTTTTCTAATTCTGTTATAGATTCTGCTATGAGGGCTAGATCATCAGCATATAGTAGTTCCCATGGGCTTCCAGACTTATATTCCTCTGTAATGTTCTGAAGAACAATGATGAATAGGAGGGAATTGAGAACCAGGCCCTGGTTGAACACTTACCTGTACACTAAATTCATCACTGTACTCATGGCTAACTCTTACCTTACCAATAGTACCCCTGTACATGGCCCGTACTGCTTTCACAGTAAAGGCTATGTACAGGGTTTTTTAAACTACTTTCAAATATAACAGAATATGTCATATATTACATCTTAAACAAAGTTTGTTCAGATTTGAACTATATGCTCATTTATATTGAGTGAACTTCTAGTTATGTATTTTATATATATGTATATATATATATATATATGTATATATATATATATATATATATATATAACAACAAAGTTGAGGAGAAATATCTGTCAAATATAAATAATGTGTGTGTATATATATATATACAGGGGTTGGACAAAATAATGGAAACACCTAGCATCATAGCATCATAATTTTGAAATATCTGTAAAACCATCAAAAGCTTGTTTGTTTTTTGATTTATTATTAGTGTTGCTTAAATGTTTTGCTAAAATTGCAGTTCCTTTTCAGATATCATCAGAAAAAGGTAATTAAAATTCATTAAAATGACAGATCTGTTCGACTTTCAAAGAGGTCAAATTGTTGGTGCTCATATGGCAGGCACTAGTGTAATGAAAACAGCTGAAATGTTTGGTGTATCAAGAAGTACTGTCTCGAAAGTAATGACAGCTTTCAAGAAAAAGGGGAAAACCTCCTCGTCAAAGCAAAACTCTGGAAGAAAACCAAAACTTTCAGATAGGGACTGTCGGACTCATACGCGAATTGTTAGAAAGGATCACAAAAGTACAGCTCCCAAAATTACTGCAGAGTTTAATGACCACCTTGAGAACCCAGTTTCAACAAAAACTGTTTGCCAGGAGCTGCACACAGCCGAATTTCATGGGAGGGCTGCAATCAGAAAATCACTACTTTCAAAAACAAATGTTGCAAAGTATTTAGAATGGAGTAAAAACCTACAGAATTGGTTCCTAGAGCAGTGGCAGAATGTTATTTTCTAAGATGAGTCATCCTTTACGCTATTTCCGACCACCGGCCAAATATACATGTGGAGACAGCCAAAATAAGCATTTGACCCAGACTGCCTTCTTCCAACTGTTAAATATGGGGGAGGATCCATGATGATCTGGCGGGGCTATATCTTGGAAATCTGCTGGCCCAACGGTTTTCCTTCATGGCAGAATTAATAGTCTAGACTATTTAAGCATTTTATCTGATCAAATTCATCCTATGGTTGTGGAACTGTTTCCAGAGTGAAACGCAATCTTTCAGGATGATAATGCACCAATGCACACTGCTAAAGTTGTTACAGAATGGCATGAGGAACATTCTAGTGAAGTTGAACATCTTATCTGGCCACCAGAGTCCACAGATCTCAATATTATTGAACATTTATGGTGAATTTTAGAAAAACAAGTAAGGATTCAATATCCTCCACCATCATCACTACAAGAACTGGAGACTGTTTTAGCTGAAGAATGGACAAACATTCCTTTGGAAACAATTCAAACTTTGTACGAGTCCATACCTCATAGAATTCAAACTGTAATTACTTCGAAAGGCAGTCCTACCCCATATTAAAATAAATTTGTTTGAAATTTTAAGGTGCTTCCATTATTTTGTCCAACAATCAGATATTTTCACTTCTCACTCATTTAAGATAATCATTTACTTGTCTATTTCTTTGAAGAACTATGTATTTGGGTCAATCATATAATTATAACTAAATCTCAGTTATAATGCTGAATTCAAGATCTACTTTTTGACAGGAATTAATTGCTGACTATGCATCAATGTTCTCCCACTTTAGGAGCTATCACATATTAAAACTCAAAGAGTTTTGCCTGTTCATATCTATTAAAATCAGTAGTTGTTGCATTAACTCAGAATTGTCGTCGACTTTGCCTTTCATCCATTCAAGGTTAATTAAATAAGTACCATTTATGCACTGGGGTCGATGTAATCTACTTAAACCCTTTGTCTTTCCTTGTTTGTCCCCTCTATGTTCAGCCCCCTGTGGGCAATAAAGATATATATATATATATATATATATATATATATATATATATATATATATATTATGTCCATTCTAAGTGACTTTAAAGCCTGTTAAGTAATTTTCTTTTATTCTCTTCATTCTATTGCGAATTTTCAGTCTTTATCATTTAATAACTTATTGCATAGAAGAACTGCATAAGTACTTGGAGTAAATTCTTAAATACGAATCTGCCATAGAGAACCATTCTCCAACTTCATAAATACTAATACCCTTTGTTTGTAATTATTTTAAAGAGTTGAAACCAAAGATCAATAAATTATTTAGTTCATTCCTGGCATCTGAAGTCATATGTCTATTTTAGCTTGCCTGTAATACCACTACACTTCTTGTGTACTCATAGTTTACTCAAGGAATACTTTATGGAATCCCTACCTATTTCATTTTTGCATATCAAGCATGGCTATTTCCTTCTCTTCTCTCCTACTTATTAATATGCTAGTCGTTACTAACATTACTTGAAGCCTCTCAATTCTAGGTTTTATTTCTATGTCTAGAACTTCTCTAAATTTACTATAATAACTAGGTTTTCAACATATACGAGTTCTCATGGACAGCCAGTTTTAAACATATGTATCATAGCTTGAAGGACAATATTGAATATAAGGAGGCTAATGATCGAGTCCTAGTGAATCCTTATCAGAAAACCAAATTCATTCTAAACTTGCTGACCTCACCTTACTGATTAGAGCTCTGTGTGTGGCAAATACAGTTCTCTCTCTCTCCTCTATATATACATCACTCATCTCTCTCTCTTCCCCTCTCCCTCTCTTCCTCTACCCCTCCCCACCTTGTTCACACAGTTTCTACCATCATACACTTAATCCATTCACCTTCACTTATGATTTTCTGCTATCACCACTCTATCTGCTATTCAGCCTCTTGGTCATGTTGCCTTTAGAGTATGGGCATAGCATAAATTATTAAGGACTATTTAATCTTATGTGGCAGAAGGCAGACTTACTAGTATTGGTGCCATGATAAAATGGTCCCATTATAATCTGTAAAATGGTTAGTGATTGAGTAAAGACAGCATAAGGTCAAAGTGTTAGGAAGGGCATCCAGCTATAGAAATCAAGCCAAAGAATGAATCATATGAGCAAGATGTAGTCTTCCAGCATGTTTAACTCTTTTGATACAAACCTGCCTGAAACTGCCTCTGGCTCTGTAATACAAATGTTTTATTTTCAAAAGTTCTGAATTAATATCTTCTACCAAACCTTAGTTACAATTTCTGTACCTAACACTAGCTTAATGATGATTATGTTATTTTACTAAATTCTTTGTTATATTTAGAATTAATTGAAAGAAACACACAAAGTATCTCAAAAGAAATATGGTGAGAAAAGGATTAAGAGAACAGTAGCTCTGAATAGGGTCTAATTCAACTGTGACAACTCTTCCAATCCGTGCCTTTGAAAGTGGATGTAAAATGATAATGATGACAACAATGATGATGATGATGATGACAACTATGATAATGCATGATTTAAAGAAAAATAGGGTTATTGGAATGATTAAGTTCTCATTTTATAGTAGTCTTTAGTTATGTAATTTTATTTTAACTTTGCAGAAATTTTGCATGTAACATTTACATTTTAAAGAAATACTATTATTACTGCTTCTGCCTCATATATACTCTCTGACCAACCAATCAATAAAATAACAAACTGTGATCTATATATTAAAATTTCTAATCAATAAAGATGTTAAAAATAATTGTGGTGAAACACCCAAACACACCACTTATTGTTGATATGGGAATCATTAAAAATAGTAATAAAAGAGTTGCTCCAGACTTTAATTGTTTTTCAAAAATTGCTGGCAAGATTAAGAAAACCAAAGAGAGAAAAAAAGAATGAAGTTTTATTCATTACACAGCAATAATATATTTTGTATATGCTGTTTTTTGTATAAAAATATCTCCATTGACTAATGATTTACAGAACTTAAAATAGTTAATGCGGCAGACTATTTTGAATGGCCCTAATACTTATGTTTTACCTTGTATTTTTGTGCAAGACAACATTATTGAAAGCTAGCGATAGGCTCATACAGTTTAGCTCTTCCTTGATAAGACATATGGGAGTGGTATTGAAGTGCATATTACCAAAGCAGATAGAATCTTTAAAAGGTTATATACAATACTGTGCAAGAGTCTTCAGACACTTTAAACTATTATAAATTTCTACTAAATGCCAGTTTGTAAGTGGATGTTTTGCATTGCATTTTTTACAGATGAAACATTGGAGTCATTTCCATACCTAATCATTATATTTATTAGTAGGGGAAAATGCAGGACAACCACCTAAAATGGCTGTGCATCTCACATAAACAAATCAAGATACATTGTTTTAAAACAGAAAAATGTTTATAATGAAAATTCATCACATAATGTTCAGTTGTGGAAGGACAATTTGATATCAGATTTAGATGAAGATAAGATTTTTCAGCATGATGGAGCTCTATGTCACAGATCCTATGCAATACGACAGAGTCTGGCTGACGAAGGTGTTACTGCATTGAAAGATTGGCCAGCTCAGAGCCCTGACTTGAATATCATTGAGCAAATGTGGACAGAACTAAAGAGAAGAGTTCGTCAGAAGAATCCACACAATTTTGAAGAGTTGTGGAAGCTCGGCCACAGACAATGGCATCTCATATCTGTGAAGATGGTGAAGGATTTATACACATCTTTTCCCAGGTGCATTGAAGCAGTTATTCAAGCTAAGGGAAGCCACATGAAGTATTAATAATGTACAGTAACTTCTTGAAATGAACATTGTGTAATAAATTTTCATTACAGATATTTTTCTGTTTTAAAACACTGTATCTTGATTCGTTTATGTAGGGTAGTAGAAACTTTTGCACAGCTATTTTTTGTGGTCGTCTCACATTTTCCCCTCTCTGTCAGAACCCCTACTACAAAATATAATGATTAGGTATGAAAATGACTCCAACAAGGCCAATGTTTCATCTGTTAAAAGTGCAATGTGAAACATCCACTTATAAGTTGACATTTAGTAGAAATTTACAATAGTTTAAAGTAACCAAAGACTTTTGCATGGTACTGCACTTACAATCAGAACAATCGCATTTCTAATGAATTCAAATCTAGTGATGAGTGAATTAGAATGTATTGTCGAATATCTTTGATTTGTCATGTTGACATCTGAGTGATACTGAACTTAAGGGAATTCGAAAAGTAAACGAGCAACAGAAGTGAGGTTGAGAGCTAGCAGCTGTAGTTTAGACATATCAGTAAAATAGAATATATATATATATAAGCTGCAGGAAAAGTGATGGACATTGACGGTGTGAGGATCTCATTAAAAAGACAAATCTCAGTAAATTTAGGAAGAAGTGCATAAAATAGATATGGAAAACATTATTATGGAATAATTGATGTAAAACTGAAACTTGTGAAAACATGCTTGAATCCTTCTGATTCCATCAGTATGGAAAAAATAAAGAGATTTTGAAAAATCGATTTTATATATATGCGTAATTATTTCATCATCACCATTTAACATCTGTTTTCCATGCTGCATGGGCTGGACAGTTTGCGGGAGCTGGCAAGCTGGAGAGCTGCACCAGGCTCTAATTTCTACAACATGAATGTCCTTCCTAATGCCAACCACTTAGAGTATACTGGGTGCTTTTTATATGACACCAGCATGGGTGATTTTTATGTGGAACCAGTTCAGGCGCTTTTTATGTGGCACCAGCGCAGGTGCTTTTTATGTGGCACCAGCGCAGGTGCTTTTTATGTGGCACCAGCGCAGGTGCTTTTTATGTGGCACCAGCACAGGTGCTTTTTATGTTGCACCAGCACCTATGGGGTCACCAAGTAGCTTGCAAGACAAAGACTTCTCAGCTGAGGGAAGGAGTGACTGTGTGGCTGGCAAAAGATTTGAGTGTGACAGTGGATGAGAGATAGGTGTCTTACTAATAGGAGATACTTGGCTATCTCAGTAGGATTAGGAAAGAAGGGAAGGTTGGAAAGATTTAGAGAGAAGACCTAACCACAGGGAACAGCGGGGGGGGGGGGGGAGTGTATGTTGTAGGATAGAGGGGAGGGAGATGTTCCATAAGAGTGTGAGAGAAGATGTTTAGAGAGAGGAATTGGAATAGCTGGGAAGTGGGGGTATGGTAGATATGTAAGGGCATGGAGAGTGCAATAGGCATGTGAGGGAGAGTGGAGGGGCTTGCAGCAGGTGGTGGAGTGACAGGAAAATAGGATGTGAGAGAGTATATGTGTGGGGGACAGGGGGGTTGGCCATAAATGACATACCTGTATGTATGGATGGTCACAATATTACTTACCTTGATATATCTTCTCAAGTGCAGCAAATTGCCAGAAGTCTCAGTCCCGGTGTTATCTCCTCTGAAGATCATTTCTCACCACTTTGTCCCACATTTTCCTTGAGCTTGTCCCTTCCATAGGTTCTCTCCAAAATTAGAGATTGGCACCTCTTTATGCAGCTGTCCTCATCCATATGCATCACATGACCATACTAGTGCAGTCTTCTCTCTTGCATATTACATATGATGCCTTTTATACCCAATTTTTCTCTTATATCGTTTTACTCTGACATTACCCATTCAGTGGAACATGATGGTTTCATTTCTTTCAAGCCTTCACTTGTTCTCTATAGTCACAGCTGTGTTTCACTGCCATGTAGCATAGTTGTTCATATACAGACATCATACAATCTGCCTTTTCACTCTGAGGGAAAGGCCCTTTGTTACCAACAAAAATAGTAGCTCTCTGAATTTTACCTGACCCACTCTTATTCTAGCAGCTATACTTTCGCTGCTAACTTGGTTGCCTAGGTAACAGAAGCTATTTACCTCCACTGCTAACTTGGTCACCTTGGTAATGGAAACTATCTACTTCTAAGAATACCTCCAGACATTTGGGAAAATCTATTTCATGTACATTCTTTGTGTTTATTGTGCCTACACATTCACCAACAACTTTTCTATATATCAAGCAGACCCATCTCCCTGAAGAGATTAGTGATTTGTCTGTTTTCCTACTTACTAGGACAGCAATTAGCATATTCTTGTTTGAATCTGTTGGAATGTATTATGAATAAATGTATTTCTTTTTGTTTTGATTCTCACTTTCTGTATGCACATGGTAATTTATTAGAGGTAAATGTTTCCTCTTAAAATAATTATTCAAGTGGAAACATCACTTGACTTAGATTAACAAACTGAAGATTCTTGAGAATGTGGGACGCAAATGAACTGAGAAAGTGACTGGAGTTGAAAGGCTTTAAGAAATATGTGCTGAAAAGTCAGCTGTATTAATATAGAGAATATGTAATGCAAATGACATTAGCTAAATATGGGCATGTGCTGATTTTGGAAAGTAGCTTCAGAAAGATGAAGGAAAACATGGATACTGGCCCTCACAGGCCTAGTGAAATGGTAATATACCATATTAAAAACATAGTCAACATATACTGGCAGAGAAAAAACAATGGTGATAAATTTTAATATCAGATTTTGTGAAGGCTAGGCTGAATGTTAAACTTATCATAAACTCATGTTTATGAAATTTTTTAATCTAAAGTTGAATTAGCTCATTTCAAAATTTTTAGATATTGGCAGGTTTTTAATTTTTTTGTGTATTGAATGATAGGCCATAAAATTGCCTGCATGTAGTACTTTAAGAAGCATTTCTGATAGATATGGTAGCTCATTGTGACATTAGTTCATAGATAGTGAAAGCAAGTATTTAAAGGATATCTGTTGTATATAGATACACTTCATATTTTAGTTTTCTTATACTGATTATTGTATCTTAAAAACTTTTGCAAAGTAAACAATTCTTCAACTGGCATGTTTTGAAGTTGCCAATGATAAAAATAATAATTTTTTACATAGATATGTGGGCAAATGCATAGATGTGTGGTTATGAAGTTTGCTGTGCAACCACATGGTTTTGGATTCATTCCACTGCAGAGGACATTGGTATACACCACCTGTCATAGTTTAGATTGACCAAATCATATGAGCGAAATCTGGTAGATGGAATTGTGTAGAATAGAATGGTGTGTGTGTGTGTGTGTGCGTGCACATGTGTATACATATATATATATACATATATATATATATATATATATATATATATATATATATATATATATATATATATATATGCAGGAGATGGCAAAATCAGTAGAATGTCAAGCAGATATACTTTCTGTTATTTAGTTATGGCCTCATTATTCCTGCTGAATAATAATTCCATTATTCTTTTTGTCTTCTCAAGGACCATAAAATAAGTATCAAAATATTGGGTCAATATAATTGATCCAAAGCTTTGAAAGTGATGCCCCAGCATGGCCACAATTCAATGACTTAATCTAGTAAGTTTAGGTTTAAAGTTGGAGGAGAGAAAATTGAAAGTTTTAATTCATAGACAGTATGATACCAGCTTTAGAACCATAACACATAGTAGGTTAGTTTGGTATTTTGATAATTTCTTTTGATTGGATACAAAAGTAATTTTGTAGAGAAAGCAATATTTTTCATCAAAACTAGAGAAACAAAATTGAAACCATAAGTAATCCAATCAAGCTTCTAACTTTATTCTTACTATTCTCATGGATTAACTTAGCCTCTCTGAAATTGGAAAATGTATGATATATTTGCATGCTAAAATCTTGTATTCACTTATTGAAACTTAGCTCTGTATATTTGTGATTGGGATGTTGAAAATGTAACCCTTGAGCATTTAAACCATCCATATCTGGCCAATATCTCCTACTTGTTTTATTCTCAGATTCACCAGATCCAACTTCTTGCACCTACACTACAATATAATTCTAAAATTATGCAATCAGATTATCAAAGTCTCAAAGCTATGAGATAATGTGTGATTAATTCAAAACAATGTGAATCTGAATGCTAAAGTGTTAAAATGGTTTAATAGTTTCTCATTGCCATATCTCACTCTGAATTCTGAACTAACATTGAACATGTTACTAAGCTCACATTGTGTAAAATTTATACATTAATATGGAACACAAGAAAAAGTTTAGTACACTCAAAATATTTTGGCTTTACGAAATGTACAAGTTACAGAAGTTGAAGTTTCAATTTCAAAATCCATTTTATATGCATTGAATTTTACCTTTTTTTGATTATAGAATATTGGAACATATTATCAGTTTTTGTATATAATATTTAATATATACCAGAAGTTATAGTGGAAGTGAGTAGATGTGTACTGTGTACAAGCAGTAAGTTGAGAGCTTCAGCCAGATTCCTCACAAATAAGGAACAAATTCTGGGTGGGCAACACTGCTGAAGTTTGTGGAACAGGCAGATTGTTCGCCAAGAACTGGATAGACAAAGTAATTGAAATAGTCAGAATATATTGACAGAATAAATAAGGTTAGATTAACCAGACATCACCACAGCAAAAATGACCTCTGCTTATGCAGCATAATTTGGATTGATTGATGAACAAAAAGACTGTTTTTATAAGAGTCTTTGCAGACTACAGATAGCAGTGACCTTGTTATCATGGCTGGGGACTTTAATACACTAAGATGACTATTCTGATGTGTAAGAAGGCTAAGGTTATGAATGGAATGAAGAAGGATAAATTAACTGTTTGCAACATTAACTTTAGGAAACTGGCAGCTACATGTTTACCTACCATACAGGCAATGGTACAGACTTCATACTCAATGGGAAACAGACTAGATAGACTTTCTCCAGTGAAGAATGTACCACTCAGCATAGACTAGAGATTAGTGACATCAAGGTAAGAAGTCAATGGACCAAGAGACACAAAACAACCTGAAGAATGAAGGAAGCTGAAAGATCACTAGCCAGACATAAGTTCAAAACAACACACTAGACGATGCTTATGTCAAGAGAGAGGAGACAAAGATCTATAACCTAGAAGACAGTTGCAAGTTTCTATGACACAAGCTATTGTGGGTCACAGACTATAATCTTACAACCAGTCTTATAATAGTTTTAAGGGGTTAAAATGGTTATATTAAAACAATTAAGAATGTAAAATTGTGTATTTATTAGATATTCTTGATTAAATTAACAAGCCACAATTTGCTGCATTATTTTGATATTTATTGATTACAATGCAGTGTTTCTACAATTGACTCTCTGTTCTTATACTTACATATTTACATCATTGGCAAGGAGCCTAGGAATGGTCATATTTGCTGTGTTACTTTCAAACATTCACAAAATATTGAGTTTGTTTTCTTAGAGTTTTAGCTGTGTTTATAATGTTCATGTCTGTATATGTTTATATATGTGTGTGTTTATGTGTGCACGTTAATGTAAAGGTATATGACCTTGTAAGCAAGGCCATTTGTTTCACATTTCTATCGAGCTGAAAATTAGTATCAACTGAGTGCTGTTAAAGCCCTCTCTCCTTCCAGCTATTGCATCCTCAATGTTTTTTTGGGTGATTAGAGGGTGTCAGCTTGCAACTACATAGACACTTATGACAACTAGCAAAAGTGTGGTACAAACTACAGGAGGTCATCCTTGTTTGCAAGTAACTAAGTATGTGCATGAATGTTGACTTTCCTTGGCTTCACTTGTCACAGTCTGTATGATATTATGACTTGTCACTAATGCATTCAAAGACCAGCGGAATAAAGAATCATTACTCAAAAAACCAAGTTGGTAACAGGGAGAGTATGCAGCTGCTATAAAATGCTGCCTCAGGATAGGTCCCTATCCAAACAGTCAAGAAGTCCACTTTGCAGTATTGAGGTCCTGGATTTATCCCACTGTTCGGCAACTTGGGCAAATGACATTTTCTATAGCTTTGTATTGACTCATACTTTATGAATAAAGTTGAGTATATGGAAATTGCATAGAAACCCATCTAGTGAATTGTACCTGTAATTCAAATAGTACAACCTCGTCATGCGCATGCAGACACACATGCATGTGCACACACACACACACACACACACACACACACACACACACATAGTGTGTCATGTTGATTCTCTCTGAGAATTAAGTCAGGGATACATGGGTCTGGATTACTCAGCCACTTACATGTTAATTCAATGAGCTAGTAGTTTACTTGATTGAATAACTGAACTCTCATCATCAAACTTATGAAGAATAATCTGTGTGTGTGTGTGTGTGTGTGGATCCATCTGTCTATTTGTCTGTCTGTCTGTCTGTCTATCTGCCTGCCTGCATGTGTGTGTATATATCTTAGGTCCTGGTTGGGTATTTCCAGAGAAGCATTCAACCTGAGCTCTGGGCTATCAGCACTGTTGGATTCCAGACTAATACTGAAATTCTTCAAGTGTAGAAACTCCTGGTTTCATGGTGGTAAAACTATTGTGTGTGGCGAAGAGTAAATTATAATCCAAATAATAAGATAAAGAAATCCTTTAACTCATCTTTAATTATTTGTTACAATTGTTTCTGTATCAACTCTGCTTGCAATACCAGTATACACAAAAATTCAAATTGAAAATTTACATAATGTTTACAGTTTCTAAAACTGCAAACATTATTTAAATTTTCATTTTGACTGTTTCTGTGCCAGCTCTGCTTAGAACATCAGTTTATGCAATAACTCGAAGTGAAAGTTTACATAATGTTTGCAGTTTTAGACATTAAAGTTGCACTTCATCAAGCTTGCATCAAAGGTGCACCCTCACATTGGCGTAGCTTCTGTTGCCTAGGTGACCAAGTTAGCAGTGGAAGAGGAAACTCTGAAATACAATATCAGGGTGCACCTTTGATGCAATAATGTCATACAAAAAACACATTACAGTAAGTGACTCTCTTTGTTTCCTTTCTTTTTCTGGTTCATAGGATTATGCTCAAGGTGGCTCCATCATTCACACGTGCCATCCTTGCTACATTCACCTTTCTTTTTTTGAAACATTCACAAGGCAAAACTTCCCTCTCTACTCTCACCTTCCTCTTCAAGTGATACTTGAAGAAGTTGATGAGAGATTCACCAGAGAGGAAAGTGTTTGTCTTTAGATCTTTCAGACGTGTTCTTTTTAATCCATGACTGCAGTTTGGTTATGGAGACGAGCTGCAGTAAAGTGCGCCTCACAAACAGCGACCACACCTGTTCTACGTAGAGCCGGAGATGTTGCAGTCTCAGCGCATATCTGCGCATCATCAACCATGACATGCCCAGCCCTCCTTTTAATGGGTGCCAAGACATCTCCAAACAAGTCTGGCATACAACTGTAAAGCTCGTAGAGTAGACCATCCAAACCTGGCAATTTGTCCCTCGAGCATTCTGCCAACACGTCCCGCACTTCTGCCGTCATGATGGCACCTTTGCAGCACTCTGCCTCTCTTGTCGAGAGTTGTGATAGGCTGTGCAGGTAGTCACTGAAGTCCACCCTGTGTTCTCGCTCACCACTCATCCCGAACAGTCGGGCAAAATGCTTTTGAAAAGCATCACACATTTTACTTGGCTCGAGTAATTCTCGCCTTTGTTCATCTACCAGAGATCGAATAGTGGCTTTGTTGCCCTGTTACGCCTCCGCCACCTGGACCTCTCGCACGGCTCCAATGCCTTCGTTCCTTAGAGCATGCATCCTAGCCCTGATAACACACCCTTCATGTTTGGCATTGAAGTCGAGGGTCAACCTTGCCGCCAAAACGTTGGATGCTATGCCACTTCTAATCGCCTCTTCTAGCTTCTTAACTAGGTTACCCTCTACTCTGTTTCTATCTATGGCTAGTGCTTTGCCAAACCTAATCACTTCTGCTTTTATTGCTCTCTTGAGGGCAAACCATCATTTGTTGTTGATGCCCTCTTTACTAGCGTGCTAATCCGGTCTCTGAAAACCTGTCTCGACGGGAAAGATGCGTTTAGTTTCCAGTAACCAGGACCCTGCCTATGTGTCCTATCTAAGTCTAGCGTACACGTCACAAGTTTGTGATCCGTGTAGCTGACTATGTGGAATTGTGGACACCCTACGCTATTTTTATTTACTGTCCTACACAGTATCCTATCTAGATATGATCTCAACAACCTGATGCGGTTGCTCCATGTCCACGTTGGCACATTCAGGTGGTCGAGTCGGACCCTGTCAGACATTTGAAAGCATTTGAGCAAGTCTCTGAGGCATTTGCATCCCCGTCTATTCCTATCTCTGCCCACGTAGTCTAGATGCGTGTCCAAGGTAGCATTCCAATCCCCCACTAAAAGTAAAGGATGAGACGTTCCTAGGAATACTTCTAGACGTTGAAAGAAATCCAGCCGACCTGTTAAAGGCAGTGCATAGACTGATATGAGTCAAAAAGCACACCCATCGCTGCTGTTGACATCCAGGACAACCAGTCTAACCTCCGGGTCTACGAATATTGTCTTTACTTCAAGATCCAGACTCTTCCGAAAAGTACCGCCATGCCACTACCGCCCATTCTCAGAATATAAAGAGCCAGAACAAATACAGCAAGGAATTTATTCTGATAATAAAATATAATAATAATAATAAAAAATAAAAATTAGTCCTCTGCTGAAATGTTTAGGATGCAGTTTCAGCAATAGATAGATGGTTGGTATCTAAATGAACACATGTGATGCTTTTTATAAAATGGTGGAAAACCATAGAATGAGCATTAGCAATAAAGAGGAAAAAAATTATCCTAAATTGATTGTTAAATGATTCAATTTCCTTTGAAGCAAATATCACTAACCATAACAATAGGGAAATGTTTCTAGAACAGAAATTAAAATGTTTGTAAAGAAATAAGTAGTCATTTTTTTTCATAGGAAATATTTCCACTTTGTTTGTAGACAATTGTCATGGTTATCTATTTGTTCATTTTATTTTCATTGATTTGATGGGTTACCAGTTGTGAAGACTAACATTTTAAGATATCATTCTTATCTCATATAGATGTCCATCATCATCATCATCATCATCATTTTAGTGTCCACTTTTCCTTCCTTGCATGGGTAAGATAAATTCATTGTGACAGACTTTCTATGGTTGGATGCCCTTTCTGTAACCAACCCTCACCTGTTTCCAAGTAACATAATGTTTTCCCATGCCCAGACATATTTTACTAAAAACAAGCAACAATGTTTCTATAACAGTTTCTATGCTCGTTTACAACCATTACTGATATCAAGACAAAGGTATGTGCACATACACCTCTCTCTCTCTCTCTCTCTCATGCGCATGTAATGAGCTTCTTTCAGTTTCTTCTCACCAAATCTTCTCACAAGTGTGTCAGTGTAGTAGAAGACACCTGCCCAAAATATAACACAGTGGGACTAAAACCTGAAAATATATGGTCAGGAAGCAAGCTTCTTAGCTACACACTCGTGCCTGTACCTATTTATGTAAAAAGCATAATTTCTTTATGTACAAGGAGTTAACATGGTTGTAAGGTTAAGGTGCTTGCTGGACCAACACATAGAGTTTATTGTATCTTCAAATGTGCTTCTCTGTATGTCTGTATGTTGTGGTGAGAGTACAACACCCTCTGACGAGAAAAGATGGGACCACTACATATAAATAGTAGTGGTCTGATGTAGTTGGCAGTTCATAGCTTGGTCTTCAAGGTCCAGGTACAGTTTACAGTTCGAGTTAGTGTGTTGGAAATATTGATTGTTGGGTTGTTGTGTGTTTGTTACTGCCACTGTTTTTATTTTTGTTTTGTTATAACTCGGTTACAGTGTATTCTTTATCTTTCATCAACAATATCAACCATACTACGATATTGGCGGCGTAAGCATATAACATCTGCTGATGAGGATTTTTCGAATCTCACATAGGTTATTTGACAATTTGTGTCATACAAATTGTTAAATTATGGAGAACCTATTGGCTGCAGTAATACAACTTCAAGAGAAGGTTCAGGAACAACTACTGGAGTTGCAGAAGCAAATGTTACAACAACAACAACAACAGTTAATTGAGTTACAGTCAAGGAAGTTTGAAAATTTGGTAAGTTTGCTTACGTCAGACAGTGTGGCAAACTCAATTTCTGAATTCACTTATGATCTGGAGGAGGGTATTACCTTTCCTGTATACTATAGAAGGTATGAGGAAATTTTTAACAAAGATTGCAAGCCATGGTCAGATGAGAAGAAAGTGAGGCTATCACTACGCAAGGTAGCTCTGGCTGAGCATGAACACTACTGTAACTTTATATTGCCCAAAAAGTCAAGTGAGATTAGTTTCCAAGAAACTATTGAATTACTATCAAAGATCTTTTGTGACAAAATTTTGTTATTTAACACATGAATGGAGTGTTGAAACTTAACAAAAAATGATGATGATGTCTTTATTACATTTGCCAGAGTAGTCAACTATATATGTGAAAACTAAACTTCAGGAACTCACTCAGGATATGTTTAAATCCCTTATCTTCATACAAGGCCTTATGGCAACCAAAGTTAGAGAAATTCAGGCAAGGATTCTCTCAAAAATGGAGTAAGCAAACCAAGACTTAACCCTGCACACCATTACAGAAGAATGCCAAGTAATGGTAAACCTGAAGCACAATGTGGAAAAAATTCAAGAGAAAGGTTTCACAAAAATATAGATATGCCGACCCAGAAAGTACAACCAAAACCATGTTATGGATGTGGAGGCCTATTCTTCAGAAAAGGGTGTCTGTTTAAAAACTGAACATGCTACAGTTGTCAGAAACTTGATCACAAGAGCTCACACTGCAAGACAAGATCACGAGGGTTGAATGCAAAAAGTTCTAAGGTGTTTTCAGTAGAAAGTGAATGCGACAAAAAAACATAAACTTTGTACACGTAAAAATAAATGGTGTAAATATTAAACTACAGTTGGATATGGATAGTGATATTTCAATCATAAATGTGGATACATGGAGAAAAATTGGGAAACCAAAAATTGTGCGTGGTGTGACGGACAATAAATTATATTTCATGAGTGAAATGTGTACAGACATCACAGTTTGAGGAGAAACGTGAAGCAAAAGTATTCATTGTGGAGAATACAACCAATCTGTTTGGTACAGATTGGTTGGAGTTATTTGACTTATGCCACCTCCCCATAAGTCTCTACTTCAAAAACCTAAATGGTTGTACCATTAAAAATAATTTGTGTGAGGAATTGTAAAAAAAATTGAAAAAGATGTTTCCTCTTCGGAGGACTTAACTCTATGTAAAAAGACTGAAGCCTGCTTTCAAGTAAGCGAAAACGCTGTGCCTGTATTTAAATCTAACAGAAAAATACCGTTCATGGCAATTGAAATCATAAATGAAGAGTTGGACAAACTGGAAAAGAGTGAAATCATTAAAAAAGTGGATTACTCTAAGTGGGCGGTGCCCACAGTGTGCATTAAAACGAAAAGTGTACCAGTTTCTCTACAGGATTGAATGACTGCTTGAAAACATGCCACCATCTACTCCCAGCTCCAGAGGACATTTTTGCAAAAATTAAATGGTGGAAAAATTTTCTCCAAATTGGATCTGTCTGACATTTATTTACAGATTAAAGTAAATGACAAATACTCAAAGTATCTGACAATAAATACACATTGTGGAGTGTACAGCTATACCTAGTTACCATTTGGATTAATGGTTGCACTGGCAATATTTCAGCAAATCATATACGCTATGTTATCTGATTGTGAATTTGCAATCCCTTATTTGGACACTATATTAAGAGTAATTTGCGTGAACAGCATGTGGAGCATATAAAAGCTGTGTTCAAGAAAATTGAGGAGTACGGGTTCATTTTGAGTGAAGAAGAAGGCGAATTCTTTTTGCTTCAAATTAGGTACTTATGGCAAATAATTGATAAAGATGGTAGATGGCCTGACCCGTTGAGGGCAGACACAATAAAGAATATGCCTACTTCGACAAATATACCAACTTTACGAGTGTTTCTTGGGCTGGTAAACTACTACCAAAACTACATTCCTAACATGCACAAATTAAGAGCTCCATTGAATGACTTATTGAAAAAGAAGTAAAGTGGAATTGGTTGGTTAAAAGTCAAAATGCATTTGAAGAAATAAAAAAAATTCTAATCACAGATTTGTGTCTAGCGCATTTTGATCCAGAAATGGACATTGTTGTAGTGTCTGATGCTTTGGAGTAAGGAATAGGAGCAGTTTTGCTACACAGGTATAAAAATGGAAGTACAAAACCAGTGATTCATGTTTCATGCTCACTGATAGTGGCAGAGAAAAAATACAGTCAGATAGAAAAAGAAGCCCTATCGATTATCTTTGCTGTAAAAAAATTTCACAAGTTTCCACATGGTAGAAGTTTTCTGTTACAAACAGATCATCGACCATTGCTATCAATTTATGGGTCTAAGAAAGTGTTAGCTACCCATACAGCAAACTGACTACAACATTGGGGTATAATATTACTAAATTACAATTTCAAAATGTTCATTAGAAAAAATTGGTCATGTGGACTATTGAGACTAATTACCAAAAATATGGAACCTCTAGAAGATACCATGATAGCTGCACTGCAGGTAGAAAATGAAATAGAAAGTATTCTGACTAATGTTATCTAAGAACTGTCAGTGTCTGCACAGGATATAAGAATGAAATCTGTCAGCGATGAGTATATTACAAAAATAAAAGAAGCTTTAAAAAACAAGCAGAATAAAAATACAAATGCAAGTAGTTTCTCAATATGTGATGATATTCTGATGTATGCACAAAGAGTTGTAGTACCAACTACATTACAAAATTGTGTATTGTAGCAATTCCACAGCAGACACCCGGGAATGTTGAGGATGAAAACTCTGATGAGGAGCTACGTCTATAGACTGATTATGGACAAGAATATTGAAAATTTGGTGAGAACAATATGCAAATAATCATACCTGCAAAGTCTACCCAACACTTGCAGGTCTTGGGAAAATATTTGTAAAACATCAATAAAAAGAAAATATCTAATACTTGCATATAAAATACAAAAATCATTCAGAAAATGTTTGTGATGAAAGAAGTTAATATAGTTTCTAAACATTTGAGAAACAGGAAAATAATATCCTTTAAGCATTAATCTCAATTATGAAAGCTAAAAATGTATCAATGGTACTACTTTTAGTGCAATTTCCTTTGTGTTTTTACCTCACAACAAGCATTTTATTTCCTGTTATAGTTTTTGCAGTAAATATTTGTCAGATGATAATCTTGCTGTTTAAAGCTATATCCTGACACACTTCATTTGACTTTACACAAGTTACTATTATATCACGATATTTTTATATTTTCTAAGCTGGCGCATCATGTGCTATAAGATGTTATTGATATGCATTGATTTTTTAAAAATCTAGGCAATATCTTCCTGGATTGCTGTTCTGTCTTGGCTATTTTAGTTCTGGAGGAATTTATTAGGTATCGTTTCAATGTGTAATCTGACAAAACAGTCTCTGAGTTGGATCTGCATTAAGAACTCCTCCTGTAGCTTTAGAAAAGTAATTTTTTTAAATATTTTTTTCCCTGCAACTTCAACATGTTTGAAAATAATGAAGAATTTAATAAAAATAACTTTGTCACTATTAAGCTGGTGTTTGGGACATTAATTTACATGAAATTTGATGAAATGTTTTAATTTTAGATCACTTTAAAACAGAAAATTTGTATTGTAGAGCCTAAGGGATAACCAATAGTATGTAAATTTAGATATGATCTTTAATTTAGGCACAGCTTCTCATATCTATATGAGAGGGAAATAGGAAGTTATTACATAATAGAAAAGTTCCAAAGAGTCAATGATATATCTTAAGATATTTTGTAAATAAGAACTTTAAATTGACTCACAGACTGAATGTTCTAAAACTTTAATGCCAGCCTACTTCACAGCTTCGTAATTATCTATAACGATTTCTAAGTTTGGCACAAAGGGGAGTTATAGGCTCCAGTACTTGATTCCTACATGTTTTGTTTTTCGTTTCTTGTGTTGATAAGTTGACTTCAACAGGAGTTGACTTGCAGGAAAGTCTCCACTGATCTACATTCTCTAACCAATGTCACCCCTCCGCCTCTCTGTTCTTTCAATTCCACAATGATGTTTTCTCCTTTGATGTTGCCAACTTTAACTAACCCCTTCCATAATTTGATGCAATCTTACAATCTTATTTCCTTCTACCACCACAACTATATCTTCCATACCAGATCCCAAACAAAAAACTTCATCAAATTTCCTTCTCTGTAACTTACTCCTTAGTCAAATTTTTTATTTAACTACCGCTATTCTGCAAGAAGTCAAACTAGTAATTTTAGTAATTATGGTAATTAATCCAGTAGTGTCTAACTGATTTGATGAAATTACTCTACTGAATCTGTTATTTCATAATAAGCAGTTTTTACAAATTCTTATTTTCCTTTGAAGTATTTCTTTCAGCTGAAATCTAAAATAAGTATTTCTTTCAGATGAAATCTAAAATAAGTGTCTAAGCTAATTAGATAAATTAAAGGTTGTCAGGAATTGAATGAAAGACTAGAGAAACTTGGAAGTGGTTACAAGTGAAATTATGTATTTGGAATTAGATCAAGAAATGAAACCGATTAAGTGTTATATTAAAGAAGAAAAGATAAATTGTTAAATTACAAATTAGGAATTTAAGAAGAATATTTATTTTTATTTCTATGATATTAGTGTGGTAGAGATGCCTTATACAATGACATCATACTGCTTCCATTAGAAAAATGTTCTTGGGAAAGTTCTTTAAAGATAACATAGCACTTGATATGAATGTGATACACTATATTTAACTAAACACGCTTAAATGACATTTCTTATGAAAGAAGTCTTTGTTAGTTTAGAGACTGACCTCAAAGAAAATAAGTTCATGCAGTCTGTAATATTTATTCATTTTCATAGAGATAAGAGTTTGGGATAGATTTCGTTTGAGGGATGCTTTTTGTGATGAAAAAGCATCAACTGCAAATATAAACAGAATTTTTGTAAATCTGAGATTATGTTGGGATTAAATCACTTGCATACTAGTTAAATTGCTAAAACCATTAAAACACACAAGACGTTTGTTGTGTTCAATTTTACTTCTTCATCATCATCCTCATCATATGTCCATGTTCCATGCTGGCATAAGTTGAAAAGTTTGTATCATTTCTATTGTCTACTCCACATGTTTTTTTTTATGGCTGGATACCCTTCCTAATGTCAGTCACTTTACAGCATGTACCAGGTGGTGTTTCCTTGTCTCCAGCACTAGTGAGGTCACCATGCAGCTTTGCATGACTACAAACCTTGAGAGAGGTAGCTTTATACTAGGAGATATGGAAATATGGGGTTGAGAGAAGGGACCAAAGCAGAGCAGGTTTCTTGCTGTAGAGGAGGTACATGACTACTCATATTTTAGAAGAGAAGGTGGGAATGATTAAGGTGGAGCTGGGATGAGATAAAAAAATAGTGGTGGTGAGGTATCTGTGTGAGGATCCCTAAGGTACATGGTAAATAGAAGTGAATAGGGACAAAAGAACTGGTAATGAGGATGGTTGGAGGATTATAAGATTGTGTGAGAAATGGGTGAGGGACTGAGGTTGTGTGTGAATATACTGAAAGAACAAGTGTTGAGGGGTTGATGTATTGAATGGTGGATAAGGCAGGGTGTCTAGTGATGTATGGATGTGAAGAGCAGCAGAATAGCAATGTTAATACCATAGACAGGTGAAGGATGAGAAAGAGGGAGAGAGAGAGAGAGAGAGAGAGAGAGAGAAAGAGAGATGATGTGTGGTTGGGTAAGTTGCCTGTGTGGAAGAGTATAATGATAATAATAATGATTTCAAATTTTAGCACCATGCCAGCAATTTCGGGGAAGGCAGTAAATTGATTACATCGACCCCAGTACTTAACTGGTACTTATTTTATCTACCCCAAAAAGATGAAAGGCAAAGTCAACCTCTGTGGAATTTGAACTCAGAGCATAAAGATGGATGAAATGCCGCTAAACATTTTGCCCAGTGTGCTAATGATTCTGCTAGTTTGCTACCTTATATAATAATAGTAATAATAATCTTTTCTGCTATAGGCACAAGATCTAAAATTTTGGGAGAGGGGGCTAGTCAATTAAATCAACCCCAGTGCTCAACTGGTACTTATTTCATTGTCCCCAAAAGGATGAAAGACAAAGTTGGCCTCAGCAGAATTTGAACTCCGAGTGTGGTGACAGACAAAATTCCACTGAAGTCGACTTTGCATTTTGTCTGGCATACTAACAACTCTGCCAGCTTGCCACCATATAATGTTCATCCATCGTTGTCGATGATGACCAAGGACATTACATGGGAGAAGATGGAGCACTGTGTATCCGGCTCTGACCAATCAGGCTGATGCATGTCACAGGTCAGGCATTAGTGGTCAGCTGGAAATGAAGGCAAGGAGTTGACTCTGGACTTGCACAGCTCATGTTTTCTTTGTGCTCTTGCAACTCTGTCTTGCAGGGAGAAAGACAAGCATAGTGTGTGGAGAAAGTGGGTGACATATTGTTGAAATAATTTTATAGGGTGTGAGGTACCTTTAGTCCCATCTGGCCAATTCAACCTCTCTAGAGTTAATGCTATGAAATGCACTCAGTATGCTCTTGATAGTGGCTGGAAATAGGAAATGCATCCAACTGTAGAAATTTGGCCAAATGAGACAGACAAACACCAGTCTGTAAGATCAGTGACTCTCAATATAAAATGGTTCAAATTGTAATAACATGTCCAACCCATGCCAGCATGGAAAACAGATGTATTATGATGGTGATGAGCTATCACCATCATCATGATCATCATTGTACATCTACAACCCAGTCACCAATATTTTGCTATATCTCTTCAATGATACTGTACTTCACTGCAGCTGAAACAGAGTATCACTGACCACATCATAGACATCCAGCAAAAAGCTTTCTTGCTTTCATACTTATTATTGAGTGAGAGAGCAGTGCATGCCATCAAAGTGACACTGGGGTACAATTATATGAAGCCCAGTATACCCATCATAACTACCCATCTGATAAGGGTACACCAGGCACATGCATTGCAACCATATGTGTGCAACGTGGTGATCTTATATCAAGATAAAAAGCACATGATCTTGCAGGTGGGGCCCAGTTAGAATTTTCTTCAGGTTGAGTAGCCCATCCTGCTCAAAAGGTCCCTGAATAAGGTTTGTTTAAGGATGATGAACGAAACACCCATGTTTCCACTGGTGAATTATTCAAATCCCAAAGAATTCTTTGCAACACATGGCTATGATGCTCCCCCACTACTTCTATTCATGATCAGCGATGCACATATCGTCAGTCACTAAAGGGACATGCTCAACTGGTTAAGATCAAGCAACTGACAAGCAAATCTGTGGTATTAAGCAGAATATTTACTGTAGCCCATCTGTTATACCAAGGCAAAACAATGTACATGATAACACTTCCAATCAGTTAGGATTAGAAGCCATGAAAGCCACTGCCTGGTATTTCATCAGGGCATACTACAACTACTACTACTACTACTTGATGAATACTCTCAGCTTATTTTGCTGAGTGTGATGGAAAGTATCGGATGTCCACAGCCGGCAGATTAAGGTGACACTTGTTTAGTGGTCGTGCTTTAAGAATGCTGTGAAGAATTCTTGCAGTTCCAAACAATGCTGATTTTTATAGGTGTTCTACCTTTACATTTATACCAGTCTATTTGAGCCATGTTGGTAGTTGAGTGTTGATACTTCCAAGTGCGTCAGTTACTATTGGTATCATGTCTACTCTCCTCATTGACCACAACCTTCGTATTTCCCACTTCAAATCATTGTAGTTAAGTTTTTCTTCTTTCTCTTTGATCCTGTTGTCACCAGAACATGCTATGTCAATTATCATGCATGTCTTTTTATTTTTTCCCCACAACAACGTCTGGTTTTTTTATGTCTAGTCAAGTGATTGCACTGAATCATTGCATCACAGAATTTTGCAATGTTCATTCTTGGTGACTCCTTTTACAGTTTGCTCAAACCATGTCTTTGCTCTTGTTGGCTGTGATTTCCACAGAGCTCCCAATGGCTCATTCTTGCCACATTGTCATGTCTTTTGTATTCGTGTTGTGCCAATTTGAGGCATTTGCTAATGATGTGCTGTACCATTTCACCCCTCTCACCACACTTTCCACATTTGTTGCTCTCAGTAGTGTTGTCAATTCTACACTTCACATAGTTAGTCCTTAATACTTGTTCTTCTTTGAATTATTCAAACCCCAAAGAATTCCTCTCAACACATGGCTAAGATGCTTCCCTGCTACAAAATATGTACATGATAACACTTCTAATCAGTTAAGATTAAAAGCCATGAGAGTCACTGCCTGGTACCGCTTCAGGGCACTCCTCCATTTATTTATTTATTCTTTGTATCTCAGGTTTTGTTGTAACTCCTGGAGTCTTGCATGCGTAACGGGTTTGATGCCTGCAGCATATGGTACCATGCTATCTTTTCTTTTCAACTATTTAATACTTTACTGATTATTCTGGCTATGCTAAGGAGGTAAACTTTTTGCAACAGTTGTACTTGACACTCTATTCTGATTTCTTTTATATTCCTCTTGATGCCTTCTGATACTGTCCCTAAGGAAGCAACAATAATTGGCCCTATCTTCATCTTCATTTTCCATAGTTGGGCTATTTTGTACTTATGGAAATTGTATATATCTGTTTTTACAACTTTCTTCTTGACTATTCATGGGTCAAAGGGGCATGCAACATCAACTATATAACGTATGTGGTGCATCTTATCCACCACCACTAGGTCTGGTCTCTTATGCTCTAGCACCCGATCTGTTTGGATTGGGAAATCCCAGAAGATTTTGCAGGTGTCCGACTCTGCCACTCTCCGCAGTTTGTGCTCATACCAAGTCTTGCTTCTGTCTAACCTCCCCCACCACTTTTTGCTCAGTTTCCAATGTAGCACTTTTGCTACCTCATTGTGTTTCCACAGCTTGCAGTGGTTTGGGGCAAGCCTAAGACATTTGTTCACAACATAAGCAATGGTTTCGTCCATTCTATTACACATGTGGTACAGTGGAGACATTTCCTCATTCCTAATGGTGACCCTCCAATTCATGGCCAATACTTGGTCCTGCACTGCCAGTATAGTGCTCTCAGTTTCTTTTTTCAGTGTTCCTTTCTTCAGTCAATCCCATCTATGTTTTCCAGCAACTTCAGTTGTGGCCATGTGGAATTCATTGTGGAGTCCCTTGTTGCGTAATACTTTTTCATGTCCTTTTTGTACTTGTTCCTTTGTTTTTCTCTTTTTTTCTGCTTTCAATACTCCCACATTCCTAATTGACACAAGCAAGGTTTCCTTACTTTGCGATAAGTATCTCATTAAGCTCCCAAGTTTGATACGTATGCAGTCATTCACACTTATCATTTCCCTTCCTCAATCAGTGTCTGCACATAGATGATGGGCTCCATGCATCATTAAGAGCTTTCTTATCTTCCTGTCTCATTCTTTTAGCTCCTCCTCTGTCCACAACTTCAAGTCATCCATGAATAGCAAGTGGTTCAGTTTTCCCTTACTGCTTCCCAGATCATACCCCAACTTTGTTTTCTGTAGTATTTCATTCAAAGGGATCATTCCCAGCACAAAGATCAGTGGGGACACATTGTCTCCCTGGAAGATTTCTCTTTTGATTCTCACCTCTCCTGATACCTTGCTGTCAATTCAGTTCTCCAACATTTCATACTGTTCGATGTAAGGCTTTTCATGTTTTCTGTTACCCCATACATTTGCATGGTTCTTGTTATCCAAAAGTGTGGTATCATATCCTATGCTTTATGATAGTCAATCCATGCCATCTCAGGTTAGTGTGTCTTCTCTTGCTGTTTCTGATATTTAGACTATCAATTAACAGATGATCTTTTCTTCCCTGGCTCCTCTTTCAGCACCCTTTCTATTCAATAAGTAGCAGCCCACTTTTTTCTAAGTGTCTATACAGTTCACTGACCAAAGCAACTGATAATAGTTTCAACATTAGCAGAAAGTTAGGTTGAAAGTTGGATGCAATATGACCCTTTTCAGGATCTTTGGCGCATAACAATGTCTTACCTTTTGCCAGCCAGTGCCTTCCTTCAAGCACTCATCTAGCTCTTGCGCTATTCTTTCATGGAGCCCTCTTGGCTTCTTCATCCAATAACCTTGAATCCCATCCTGTCCTGGCTCTTCCAATTTGGGAGTTTCCTTAACTGCTTTTTTTTTTATCATTTCTGTAGTTATTTTTATGTTTTTTTGGTCTTCTATATTTCTTAACCTATCTTGGATTTCATACAACCACTTCACTTCATCATTATGCTTTACAAGTTGGTCCCAGATTCCTCCCCAGAATGCCTTGCTTTCATCTGCATCTGGTATCATTGCTACATGTAATTGTTCATCTAGTTTCTGAAACTGTTTTTTTCTGATTTGCTTCAAACAATCTGTTCTGCCTGAATTGTTTTGATCTATTGTCATATCTTACCAGCTTTGCCTTGATTGTTACTACTCTTTGTTTCAGTTCTTCCAATATCACATCCATACTCTTTATCTCTTATTCCATATGTTCTTTTCTGTGTTATTCTTATGCTTTTGTTCTGCAATTCCCCTCTTTTCAGTCTATCAACTTGTCCTAATCTCTTTTTAAATTTGTTTCTCACAAATTCATCTATGCCAGTATGGTTCTTTACATTCTATCTTTTCTCTTCTTTTGTATTCATCTCTGTTATTATTATTATTATTATTATTATTATTATTATTATTATTATTATTATTATCATTATTGTTATTATTAAGGCAGAATCATTAGCATGCTGGACAAAATGCTTGGTGATATTTTGCCTGTCCTTACATTCTGAGTTCAAATTCTGCTGATGTCAACTTTGCTTTTCATCCTTTCGGGGTTGATAAATTAAGCACCAGTGAAACACTGGGGTTGATGTAATCGACTGGTTCCCTCCCCAAAAATTTCAGGCCTTGTGCCTATAGTAGAAAGGATTATTATTATTATTATTATTATTATTATTGTTATTATTATTATTGTTGTTATTATTATTATTATTATTATTATTATTATTATTATTATTAGTGATTCTTCCAGCAAGCTTGAAGAATCGCTAGAACACTGGAGAAAATGCTTAGCAACATTTCATCTATCTTTATGTTTTCAGTTCAAATTCCACTGAGGTCAACTTTGCTTTTCATCCTTTTGGGGATTGATGAAATAAGTGCCAGTTGAGTACTGGGTTCATGTAATCAACTAGCAGACTTCTCCCCCAAAATCAGCCCTTGTGCCTATAGTAAAATGGATTATTATTATTATCATTATTATTATTATTATTATTATTATTATTATTATTATTATTATTATTTACTTTTAATCTACATGTTTGTTACAATCACTTACTGAGGCACACCCAGTGTCCTAGGGTGATTGAAGGATAAGAGATATTATAGTATGACTGAAAGCTTTGGGATGGGAAGTGGCAGGGGCAGTAATGAAATATCTTCATGTATTCTTATTATTATTATTATTATTATTATTTTACTCCAACCTAGCAGAATCATTAGCATGCCTGGCAAAAGGGTCAGGAGTGCTGTCCTCCCCTTTTAAAAATAATTTTTTATCTATTTGTTGTAAATTTTAAATATGGTAAAATGCTTATCTAGTTTATTGAATTTGTTTCTTTTTATTTTTATTTTAAGAACTCATTATTTTCCTTTCCACTAGATGTAACAGAATAAGAAGCACAGCAAAATTATTATTTTTATTTCTTTCTTAATTATTTTCATTTTTTTTTTTCCTTCTGAATAAAATTCTGTTGCAAATCATGTATTTTTTTAATTGGTGAAATGTTCCTGTTTGTAGAACATGAACAAATGTACTAAATTGCTGGCTTATTCCAAGCTTTTAAGTTTGCATTTACTTTTGTCATTATTATTATATGCTATTATTATATCTTCAAAGTTATTATAAACTATATCTTTAATTCATTCTTTTTAACATGAACATTTCTTCTCTTCTTTTCAGAGATATTTCTTTTTAGATAAAGGAATTTTAGTTTATGCTAAATCTCCAAATGAAGTAAGTACCTTCTCTTATTTCATCACTTACATTATTGGATACAGTAAAAACATTTTAAATGTTCTAATGTAACTTTTATTAAAAATATCTGCAGTTTCTCATTTAATTGTGTTAACTGTTTAGTGTTATGATTTTACATAAAACACTCATTTGAAAATTCTAATAATTATTATAATATTGTATATTGAAACTAATTGGAATATACTAAACCATAACATTTCGAATATATTCCATTTTATTAGCAAACTAATTATTAATCTAGCCCTAAATCATCATCATCATCATTTAACGTACGTTTTCTGTGCTAGCATGGGTTGGACAGTTTGGCTGAAAACTGGTAAGCCAGGTAGCAGCTCCAGGTTCTGATCTGATTTGGCAACGCTTCTACGGCTGGATACCATTTCTAATGCTAACCACTCCGTGAGTGTAGTGGGCATTTTTTATATGTCAATGGCATAAGTGCCATTGACCTGACACCAGCATCGGCCATGACTATGGTCTCACTTGGCTTGATAGGTCTACACAAGCACAGTATATCACCAAAGGGCTTGGTTACCTGTCACTGCCTCCATGAGGCCCACCACTTGAATAGTACTTTTTACATGCCACCAGCATGGGTGCCAATCAGACAGCACTGGCATTGACCACATTTCACTTGACTAAACAGGTCTTCACAAGCACAGCATATTGCCCAATGTTCGAAGGGTGCTTTTAGTAGGTCAGTTATGCAACACGGGCATCGGCCATGGCTACAATTTCACTTGACTTGATGAGTCTTCTCAAGCATGGCATATCGCCAAAGGTCTCAGTCTCTATGAGGCCCAACAGTTGGAGATTGTACTTCACCACCTTGTCCCATGTCTTCCTGGGTCTACCTCTTCTACAGGTAGAAGAGGTAGACCTCCACCATTAGAGTGTGACACTTCTTCACACAGCTCTCCTTGACCATATGCATCACACGACCATACCAGTGCAGTCATCTCTCTTGCACACTACATCTGATATTTCTTATGCCCAACTTTTCTCTCAAGATGCTTTCACTCTGTTGTGCATGCACACTGACATTACATATCCAGCGAAGCATACTAGCTTCATATTTTACAAGCCAACACATGTCCTCGGCAGTCACAGCCCATGTTTCACTGCTGTGTGGCATGGCTACACACAGGCATCATACAGTCTGCCTTTTACTCTGAGGGAGAGGCCCTTTGTTACCAGCAGAGGTAGAAGCTCTCAGAACTTTGCCCAACCTATTCTCATTCTAGCAGCTATGCTCTTGGAGCACCCACCCCCACTACTGAATTGGTCACCTAGGTAATGGAAGCTATCAACTACTTCTAGTTTTCCCTCCTGGCATGTGATGGAATCTATTTTCTGTACATATAATATATTTTAATTATTAATACCATTATCATCATTTAATGTCCATGTTCCATGCTGGCATTGGTTAAACAATTTGACAGGATCTGATGAGCCTAAGGACTGCATCATGCTCCAGTGTAAAGGGACTCCATGTAGCCCCTTGACAGGAAGATACTAGTTCTGGTCAAGCTCCTTCTTTAATATTTCAACTCTCTCCCCATCTCCCAGCATAAAACCACTACTCTCAGGGCTCGTAGTTTTGTAAGCTGCAATGCGATCTGACTAGGGGTGGTGTCACAAAAGAAGTACCCTGTACATGCTGTAAAGTGGTTGACATTAGAAGGGCATCTATTCATAGACATCATTCCAAAATTGACAATGGAGCACAATATAGTCTTTGCACTCATTGGATTTTGTCAACCTATCCAACCAATGTTGGCAAGGAACGTAGATGTTAAATGATAATAATAATGACGATGATATTCACAATTATCTTCATTCTGCATTTATTACTGTTCACTTTAGTTTGCTACTCCATTCATATTCTGTTTATTTTTTACACAAATTTTGATAACAACTGTAGAAAAAAATGAGTGAAATGACTTCAGATGGTGTAGGATGATTTTTAATCTATGAGATTTAATATGTGATATAATGTCCACTTCATCAGAGTAATTATGTCTTTATATCTACTTCTGCAATAATATCAGTATCCTTGTTGTCAAACTAATGAGTTTTCTTGTTTGACACATATTCTGCAATACAACAAAGCTGTTTTATTATGCTAAACTATTAAACAATTTGTCTGTTGCTTCAATTGTAACTCAGAACTACATTTCAATTCAGTCATTTTTTTGTTAATGCAGGGAAATTTAGTTGAAGTTTTAGAGCAATTCAACTAAGCTCATTTGATTTCTTTAAAATTCATGTGAATGCTGTTTATGTTTCCCAAAACATTGTTGTGTTAAATAATATATCTACTTTTGGGTCTCTTGCCTATTACATTATATTGCTGTTAACTCTCTATCTACTACCCTCTTCCTCTCTTATCTATCATTCTCTCTTCTATTCACTATATCACACTGCCTTTGTAACAATATTAGAACTGTCCATATTAATTCACTCCCATCATTACCTTTTATCACGCTACTTCTTTTCCATTACAACACCTGTGTAATGAGGGGTAGCATTGTAACTGCCTGCATTCAATACCCACTACCATCTACTTTCTTCACTGCAAGCCATCATACCACCCCATATCACCCTTCGTCCACCTTTTACCTATTTCTAAGGCTATACATCTCTCTCTCATTTCCTTTCTCTTTTCCCCTCTCTTCCTTTCTCTCTTCTCTCTCTCTCTCTCTCTCTCTCTCTCCCTCTCTCTCTCTCTCTCCCTCTCTCTCTCTCTCTCTCTCTCTCTCTCTCTCTCTCTCTCTCTTGCCACTCCTCATTTACTCCACTAAATGGAACCAAGATCACCAAACCAACTCATATCAAAATGAAAATAAACATATTATGATGGTGATGGTATTTTCTTCTAGCACTTAGATTCAAAACAATATATCACCTGTTATTGAAGTCCACTATGCTCTTGTAACATTGTCCTCTCTTGCTATCTATCTCTCACCCTCTCTTACAATAACCCATCTTCATAACCATCCTTCCGCCTTTCTCTATCCTGTCTCCTCCTAGCATGCAACTTCTGTCACTGTCTCTCTTCCATTACTCCCACCCCTAATACCACCTCATTCCCATTATTCTGCCACCTTCTCATTCGCACACTCATACTGTCTCTTCTATTCAGCTTCTTCCTGTTGCTCTGTCTCTCTCATCACAGTCTTCTATTCACCCTCTTGGTCATGTTACTTTGAATGAACAGAATAATAAGAACTATTTAGTCTTGCACAGGACAAGACAACTTCACTTATGTTAATTCCTCAATAAAATGCATTCAGCATACTCTATAAAGTGTTTGGTAAATGAATGGAGACAACATAAACTTGAGGACTTTTTAATCTTGCTGAGGACATGACATCTTTTAGTGCTGCTGTCACAAGAAACTGCACCCGCTGCCCTCTGTATAGTAGTTGGTGTTAGGAAGGACATTCAGATATAGCAGCCCTGCCAAAATGGAATGTACGAGAAAGGTGACCCATTTAGGAGAGTAATAACTCTAAATAAAATTTGACTTAGATCATGATTACCTGTCCATCCCATGTCAACTAGAAAATGGACAAGGGGTGGTAGCATTTTAACTATCATTGTTGTTATTTTTGTTTTGTACTCCACTTTCAGATTCAAAAAGGTAAATACCATGGAGTTATCGACATTGGGTTATCAGTCCTTTGTTTTAAGAGATGCCAACGTAGGATAGATATAGATGCTGAAGAGCTGGTGCATCATGTGAAAGTAAGTATTATCTGAGATGTTTGCTATTTACATAAAGGTTATTAGTAGTGCTAAATTTCCACCATTCCCACAGACTTCAAGTTGTAATTATATTAACTATGTTCTGGAACTTATCTACTACTCTACATTTACTGTACCATTCATTCAATTCTTCACTTCATGGTTACATTTATTGCACTTATGTTCTAATAGTTTCTGTTCCTCAAAATACATTGCAATAATCTAAAAGAAAAGCATTCAAGATATCATCACTCTGTACTCTGTCAATATGTTGACATATAGTTTCTATTTCTTTTAGCCATTTATAACCCTTGTAATTACTTGTCCCACCAACCACAATCTTGTGACATCAACAGAACAATTCAACACCACTTGAAGAACACTATCTCTCCCTTCCACCACCATGTACTAATATACAAATCTCTCTCTCACACATACACAGATGATCAAAATACCTGTTATATTAATAACTATTGGGTTGACAAGAAAGTAATTTCAGTTTTTTAGTGTGAAATAAGTCTTTTTTTTTTCATACAAAGAATGAACTTTAATCAATTATATGTTTTCCATTTTGTTTGATAACCTTTTGCCATCTTTCTGGCAACTTCATGATTCCACGCTCATAGACTTTCTGGTCCTTATCAGCCAAATATTCAAGCTTCTTAACAAGTCGAAGATGTTTTAAGTGATTGTCGATTGTTGAGTGTGATACATTTAACCTCTCTGCAATCTCTTGCACAGTTATATGACAATCAGATTCAGTTATGACTCTGAATCGGTCATCATCAACTTCAGTTGGTTGAACAGAATGTTGGTCTTCTTTGAGTGAAAAATCTCCAGAAGGGAATTTTTTAAACCATTTCTGACATGTGCGTTTTGTTTAGTAATCAACACCATAAACTTCACATATCTCTTTTGTGAGCCTCAGCAGCTTTCATGCCATTATAGAAATGAAAAAGCAAAATATGGCAAAAATGTTCATTTTTGCACTCTGTGTTAAAGTTGACACTGAACTGAGAGCTGTAAACAAAATTATGCGCAATTTGCTTCTACAGTAAGCTAAAAGTAACGGCTATCAAATGTCAAAAAATAAAAAAAGTTATAACGTTGACGAAAGTCATTAAAAAAAATTGTAACTCTATCTATTTGTGAAAATCAAAATTACTTTCTTGCCAACTAAATACATAGAGTCCATATTGTCAGATGGGTTACCACCCACCCTTATTAAATTCCAAAGAACTTAATGCTGTTGTTCTCTGCTTTCATTTTGCTAGTCTCTACTGTGTCCCATAAACTAAGTGGTAAATAACATTTCAGTTATTACTAAGTTATGTTTAGGCAGACAAATATTGTATGTTACAGTGTACAGCAGGATCACAAGACAAACCTAACTGTGTAGAGTACAAGATCTAGGTGCTACTCCTAAATGTTTGATTTATTATCTCCCACTTATAAGCCTACTCATGCAGAGCTGAATACAGTTACTCAACAACAGCTACTACTACTACTACTACTACTACTACTACTACTACTACTACTACTACTACATTGTCAATTCAATGGCAACTGAAACTTAATATTTTCTGCTGATACATCTTGGCATTTATTTCTTTTATATCATAGTTGGCAATCTATGATATCATTAGGTACAAGTTTCCATTTGTCCAATCTCTTGTTCACTGTGTTTTTGATAGCATGAGTATCATGGGAGTATCTGGAGCAAACATTTGATTCAGAGCAAATATTACAAGGGACTGGTTTGTGAAGCATCAGCTTTTTTTTTTTTTTTCTTACATCCTTTTGTTGTTATACGTTGGTAAAAATACATGCATACACACATGCACATGCATGCATGCACACACACACACACACATGCACACACAGAATACTTACTTCTTGTAAATTGATAAAAATTAAAACCTCTAATCAAAATTTCATGTTTAATTATGTTTCAAACACCAGCTTCATAAGGGCAGCTACTTTACTAAATTGTTTCATCATTTTTGAAATCACTTGCATCAAAGATAGCGTATTTCCACAGAAACATAGTAACAGAAGGGTTGCCACATGTTTTTAAAATTTTGTCATAGAAATTACCTTTAAGCAATCTCATTCCCACCATCTTAGTAGTGTTGTCCTTTCTAAAAGCATTTATATTCCTTATTATTCCTTATCGTTAACTCATTGACATAACTAACTGATTATTGCATTGAAAACATTACAGTCCAAGGAAACCATTGATGATCTGTTTTAATAAAAGTCAATTAATTGACTTAAGACCAGTTCAAATATATTGAGAAATATTTGAATTCACAACAGGCTTTTCAATGCAGTTTGTAATGGAGAAAACATTCTTGCTTAAGACAAAAGATGTCAAACACCATAATCAATTAATGTCTCACAACACATAAATGTGATATATCTTGTTATTTTTGCCAAGATTTTTCACATACTGCTTTCTGCAGAAATTTCATTGAGACACTAGATTCTTGTGTTAATTAGCATAGCTGTTTCTGAAAATACTAACATATAGGTTTGAGAAAATAATAAGGTATAAAATTCAGTATTAAAATAATACATTGAGTTGCAACATTTTTAAAGTTCTTATTTCTTTTAGTGCCAGGTGATACCAAAATTTACCACCAATTTGAGGAAGTAGTCTAAAGTCAAAGAACTGATACTCACAGAATTGTGTTTAAAATGTATATTAACTTCTTTGAACAGAACTTGTATAACTTTATAGGATGTGAAATATTAGTTGCTAACTGAATTTCTAAATGATTATTTTAAAATAATTATTCTTAATGAATTCCTATTTGCTGTGTATTATGTATTTTTGGATGGAAAGAGTTTAAAAACACCTTATATAATTTGTGCTTATTTATATTATGAACCAAATTTAATAAGATCTTGTTGCTAAATGAGAATATTTTAACTCTGATTTTGTTTACTTAAATACCTTTAAATTAATTTCATATTCAAATAATTACTATGAATTTTTGAGGAAATTTAATGCTTTTAAAACCTTCTAAACATTCAAGTTCACAAAGGAATTTTTAATCCAACAATTATGAATCAGTGATTTATAATTTTATTTTACTTTATAGGGAAGTCTATGAGTTTGTATGCTGTCATTAAATTTGTTTCAACTTTAATATATCAGATTCAATATCTGTTATATCTTATATTTTTGAAGTTATTAAACAATATACTTTTATCCTTTAATCCTATTCCTATAATTATTTCTCATCACACAATATATTCTGGCTCTAATGCCTTTCTTGTTTTCTGTAAAGGAATTTCACTTTATTCTAATTAATCATTCAATAAAAGCTGAGTTGTACAATGCTGAGATTAATGAACAAAGATATTTAATTATTATTTGATAAACCCAATCAGCTAAACCATATGTGCTGTTTCTTTCCTGCTGAGCTACTTATGTGTATATATTAAAGTTAGTCAATAAATTGTACTAATACCTTTATGAGATTAAATAAGATCTATGAACTCTAGCCATGACAGAAGCAAAAAAAATTGTCATTTTATTCTTAATATATTATATATACAATAGGATTAATTTATAACTTTATAAATGTAGTGATTTATTTTATTCTTAATGCTAAATGATTTAAATCACTCAGTCATTTCATGACCAGTATGACTTCTGGAAAGCAATATTTATTATTAAGCTCATTTTACCCATTATACACTACCAGCACCTAGCCAAAGAAAATTTTATGAACAATTTATCTCAATATCAACAAAGTTTTAATCATGCTGCCCTTACAAATTTCTTTACACAATTTTTCTTATATCAACAAATTTTATATTGCTTGTTTCACCCCTAGAAATGTTGACAATGCTCTTTCTAATTCTCATCTCTTAAGAAAATTCACCAAAGGTCCACCTTCCAACTTCAATCTGTTATCTGCACTTTCAACCAATAAAGATCACTTATAAATCTTCCAGTGTTGCTGATCTACCTACCAGATATTGAAAGATGAATTTTTAACCTTTGTTATGGTGAATGACAGGGAGAATTTCTTGCTGTTACAAATTTCTCATATAAGGGATAATTGAAACAATTTTTCCCAAACTCCTCACATACTCTCATTAACATATTCAGAACTGCATTGTAAAGCCTTGACAAAAAATATCTCTTGTCATGGCTGACATGAGATCATTCAACTCTATTATCCATTATGGTATAATCGTGTCAACTTAACTATATTTACCTAGTTTCAGTCATCTGACATGGACAATATTCATTCTTTTACTCCTTCATCCAGTTCAGTCTTTTGTCTCCTTCTTTCCTGAAATACTCTCTAGTCATTAATATTCTATCAATTCAACACTTTTTTTCTGTTAAAGGTTGTCATTTTATTAACGAATTCACATTGAGCAAATTATTGCTTCACCTGTTAGAAATGACAGCCAAATTTCCTTCAGTCTTACAAAAAGGAAGAGCAGATTGAATAATGTAATCATGGATATATAAAACAGATGATTAAGGCTGAAAAGCTTTTAGTCCTATGTCAGCTTGATCAGGACTAATTTAGAACTAAACAACAACAGTGTGCATAGTACTTTCTTTTAAGAAATAGAACATGTGAAATTCACAATTGGTGCCTGTATATTAAGGTACAGACAACCAACACTTTAAATTGAGCCACGATAAACCCTGTAGATTTTGTGATGTTATTGTAGCTGGCATAGTTAGGTTTGTTATGTTAATATACATATGTGTGTGTGCATGCATGTGCATGTATGAACATAGTAGCCTTAATGAAGATGCAATAATTTACAACTTCAACTGAAGCATATACCTCCTGATAACCTATACAACATAAAAATACTATATGTCTTTAATTTTGTCTATAAATTCCAGAAGTGTATATCAAAGAGCTTTATCTTGAGTACATTCAGAGCTCAATATCTTCCTATCTTAAAGTTATTTACAAAGACATGTGAAGTTTCTACATGCATACATATGTAGTTTATATATGAAGATAATTGTATAATAAATAACTGGTTTTTGCTTTTTATTCTGCCAGGTGAAAGACCCCCAGCTGTTTGAAGAATGGCTTTCAAGATTAACACATCACAGACTATATCGCCAACATGAAATAACCTATGGGACTAAAGATCAACCAAGGTTGACTGAATTAGCTTCTCCAACTGAAGAAATTACATCACTTCCTACAAGTAAAGGACTTATTTCTAAATTTGCTTTCCTTTATTTTGATAATGACTGTTCATTAGTGCTTATTTTATAGACGAAATATTTTTATGAATTCATTTCTTATCTCTTTTTGCTTCAGATTAAATCAGTCTTGAAAGATTAGAAATTTAATATTTCTACAGTAGCAAGTTAAATATTTCCCAATAAATTTCAAAGTACAGAAATTGGGCTCCTTCTTCCTCTTTATGGTTTCAGCCACTGCAGAACTACTAAAAGGTGTCCCACTGAAAAACTAACTTATCTATGATGGATTTATAATGTAGTCTCAGGTCTTGAAATCACTGTTTTAAAATTTATTTTTAAAAAATCAAATAAAAGAGAATGTCATAATCTAATACTTCCAAAGAAATTATCTTTCAATTTATTTAGACTGTATCCTTTCATTTCTTTCTTTCATCATCATTTAATGTCCTTTTTCATGTTGGCATGGGTTGGCTGGTTTGACAGGAGCCAACAAACCAGTAGACAGTGCCATGTCCAGTGTTGGTTTTGGCATGGTTTCTAACACCACCCACTTTACAGTGTCTACTGGGTACTTTTTAAATGGCATCAGCACCAGTGAGATTACCAAGTAACTTGCAAGATGAGTCCCCTCAACTACAAGATGAGTGTAGTATTGAGGGAGATGGTTTTATGCTAGGTGATGAAAAGTTAAAAATATATGATACAGGGATGTACAGGTGTCTTGCTTGTAAGGAGGGGAGATACTTGATAACCCCTGTTGAAAAACAGAGAGAAGATGGTGATGAAGATGTATCAAAGCATACCATTAAGTTATAGGAAAAGTGATACAGAGAATTGGATAGGGTAAGTGGGTAAGTTAGTAAATTTGCAAGACTATGTAAGGAAAGTGACAAGTGAATAGAAGGAAATGCAATTAGTAGTGAACACAAGTGGAGGCATGGTTTCTTGTGAATATCAGTCAGATGGGAAGGTGGAAGAAGGAGGAGTAGGTCTAGGAGGTAATAGGTGGAAGTACAGATGATGTAAAGTGTGTGTGGATGGGGTGTGATATCTAAATATATATTAATATAGGTTTAATATACATGTGTTTAATAAATATGTATTCAGCATTGCTGTGTAAATGGACTCTGTACTTAAAATATAGGACTCTCTCTTTGAAGGTTAACTCTATAAATAGCTTGACTAGTTTAATTGATGACTACCATCTCATCAGGAATGTTCAGTCATTTTCATCTTAGAGAGAGAGAGCAAGTTGTTTATAAAATACTAATGAAGAATGCAATGAGTAACAGCTACTGACTTTATTCATTTGCATATCAGTACATTCACTGTTCTTTATTTCATCCTACAGAGAGAACATTGGGGTTCAACCATAGGGTCTTATTTTACAGTGACACTAAAATCATGTTTAACAACTCGCAATGAACACAAGATGTCAAGAGGTGAAAAGAAGGCCAAGAAAATGACTCTGTATTAAAATTCAACATCCAAAACAATAGTAATATGGTTTCACTTCTAGACATAAACATTCAAATTAAGAGCAACAGATACATTACATCAATATACACACAAGATATAAGCAAATACATATACTACATGGAGATACTGAATGCTCACATAACTACAGAATACCAGAGGTTAAATCACTACATAGGAGAGCATTTAGACTCTCTGCCACATATGTAACACTAGAAAAAGAAATCCACAGAATAAAACAAATCCTAATTAACAAAGGATATTCAAATAAACTAATTGACTAAACTACTGATGAATATTGAGAGAAATACAATATAAAAAAATATTTTAGATTGTACCCCTTCTAAAAATACATATATTACATACAAAGTATATAAAATGAATCAAATGCACGGCAAGTACTGAACAGAAGAAAATAATCAAAAATCTCATAAAGCAAAATATAAAATATGTCACACCAAACCATAAACTGACATTTACAATATATTACACAAGCAATGAGATCAAAAACCTCCTTATTGATAACACACCGTAAGAATGTAAATCTGAGAACTAACTACCAACAACCAATGCAATTTATAAATTGATAATAAAAGTAAAAGTGCAAACTTCATGATTCTGTTACATTGGCTGGAAAATTACAATTTACTCTCATACGCTCACTGTGCATTTACAATAAAAAGCAATTACAACACAATACCCTTTTCAGCATAAAAGAAAGCTAGATAGAAAAATAGAACAGATAATACTGCATTATCTTATAGGATATTCCACAGATTTGGATGATTGATTACAGAAGCACTACCCATATTGCAACATGGGTTTATAATTAACACACAAACAACATACACACATCACAAACAAAATGAGCATGTCACCGATGGCATGTAGTTCTAATGTCCAAAATATGAATTTGATAGCAATAGAACTCTAATACTCTAATGGTCAATTTCTAGCTGTAAGCAAAATTCTGAATAAATGGTCTGCATAAACAAAAATCATCCACTGTAGAAAGAAACAGTATAGGAAAGAACGCAACTCTATTTCTCTTAAGGTATGGCTGAGAGGGCTTAGAAATGTTGATGAAAATGAATTTGGGAACTTTATTTTACTAAAAATATTACAGGGGTCTGATATGCAGATGTGCAAAACCCCAAGTAACAGAAGAAAAGTTAGAACATTGTTGTTACCACCACCACCACCACCATCATCATCATCATCATCGTCATCATCATCATCATCACCATCATCATTTAATGTCTGTCTTCCATTCTGGCACAAATTGGACAGTTTGACAGGATCCAACATGCTGGAAGACTGCATTAAGCTCCAAGAACACACACCACTGCCTCAGTACTTTAGCTATTTAATAAGCAAGTATCAAATATTAATTTTATTACAGGTGCAAATTTACCTGAAAAAGCACGTACTCTCAGTATGGGGAAAGAAAGCGTACGGCAAGCAAGTTTAAAAGGTCGGCCAAACCAGGCTACATTGTTAACTGGTTGTAGTAAAGTAGCTGCCTGGCTATTAGATTCTGAAGGAATTCACCAGTGCAATAAAGGTAACCCATAGAATCAATTTCTAGTGTGCACCTAAAATGTTTCATAAAATTTTAGTTCCTTGCAATGAAAGAATTCTAGCTTTGAAAACAGACTGAAAGCATTATGTTTTTTTTTTATACCAGCAAAACTGTCATTGATTTTTGAGTTATATCTGTTCATAGAAAATAGTTTTAAAATATTAAAGTTTCCATTTTCAAAGTTTATATTTACTACAAAAATTTCTAAATAAATATTTCCCTGGTAATCTTTTATTATAAATACTGAGAATTTCTAAATAAATGTCAGCTTTTTTTTCTTCTGACAGAAATGCCCATGTACTAAATTATGGAAATGTCAGGCATAGAGTACTAATGACTGAGTTTTAACCTTTTTTTTTTTAAATTTTATTAAGTTTTATTTTGTGTTATTGATTTTCCTCTCAAGTAATACATTTTTTATTCTGTTTTCAGAAATGAGTCAAGCACAAAATCATTTATACGAACTAAAAATTATTCTGGAAAAAATGAAAAATCTTCCTTTGGCCACAGATTCTATACTTGGGGTATGTGTTTATTTTCCTCTTTTATCATTTAAGGTGATGAGCTAGCAGAATTGTTACCATACCAAACAAAATGGTTAGTGGCATTTCTTCTGACTACACTCAGAGTTCAAATTCTGTTGAGTTCAACTCTGTCTTATTTCCCCCACCTCCCAATGTTAAAAGATATATCAATAAGCAACTGATGGTGCAAGCCTGCTTTGGATGCATGTGTAGAGAGAAATCTAAATGTCCTCTAGGGCACAATTGTGATATATCCTCCATTGTTTATGAAGCACAGGTTTCAGTGAACTATGACAATGTTTCATTGATTTTGTTGAAGGAGAATTTAAATCCCAATGTAACAACCATCTTTTGAATTTTAGACATTGTGCTGAGAGACACGCAACAACTCTTTCAGCTTTAATCTGGCAACTTAAAGACAAAAGGACCAGCTACAATATTATATATATATATATATATATATATATATATATATATAAGAAAGAAGACAGCTATATGCAATAGAAAACCAAAAAGGAAAAATTCAGTTGTCACTAATTGTGACTGATGGTGCAGGGTAGCACCTACATTGCTAGAAATAAGAACTAAAATCCCTTACAGCCGCAGGAAGCACAAGTCTATTCACTGTCAGGGGAGATGACCACCCCACAGCAAGCAGAATCACAATATTAGTCTAGTTTCGCTTAGAATTAAGCTCAACAGTAGTGACTACTCCATCACTGGATGGTTTGGCTAAATCCCAATTGTCAGTATTTAGTATTTACCATATGAATCAATGGCTGATCTAATATATAAATATGTGTCTGTGTGTGTAAAAGAGAGGGGTTAGTCAATGATAAATATGAGTTGGGGTGGTGGATAGTAAGAATGAGAGATGGATGTGACTAGGAATTGGCTGAGGGTGAGTGTTAATTGAATTGACCTCAGCCCATGACTAAAACTTATTTTAACTTTTCAAAGGAATGAAATGCAAAGCTGGCTCTTGTGCAGTTTTGCATCAAATGTAGAAGGATAAAACTAAGTATTGTAAGAGATTCAATTCACTTCTTTATTTTTCCTATAACTCAGCAGATTTTGTGGAACCATCATAAGACAATATTGTACCTCTTACTCACTCAAAAATATTTTGCCTCTTTTTTCAATGGTTTAGTCAGGAAGAAGAGACTTTTCTCATGGCTGATGCAGGTCCCAAAAGGGGTGTTTCATTATTAAGCACCTGTATATTGACAATACAGAAAATGGGTAGCAGGAGAGAAGATTAAAATGTTTAATACAAGACCTGGAGAGGAAATAGTATGGATGACGAGACAAATAAGGTACACAGCTAAATAGCTGCAATGAGTAGAAACCATTGTAGTGATGGTAGAAAAGACAACAAGAAGACAGTGTATGTGTAAGTTAAAGGTTAAAATATCATGGTGAGTGACTCCATACCGATCAGTTTGATAGCTATCTGTAGAATGCAGTCTAAGGTGTTTCTCATATGTAGCAGCAGCATCCCTATCAAACATGAATTAGCAGTATTCCATTATGGATTTTACTGTTTACTATTTAATTAAATTAGTGATTTATTAGTAATTTAGATGAATTCAATGAAAATTTATCAAGTAAAACCTGAAATATTTTATTCCAGGCTGATTTGGAGAAGTTTATGAGCAAAGATATTACTCAGCAATGGTATGAGGCAGTTTTCATTGACAGAGCCTTTCCCTTCCCTTCCTTTCTCCAAAAAACTCTCTCCTAGTTTCATACATAAGGATCACACTTGGTCTACTCCAAAATTCATGAATCAAAATTCTACACTTTACCCTAAGGCAAAATTCCATTTTTCTGTTTCCCCAAGCTAACAAAGCAATTATTATAATTATTATAGCATCAAGATTTCCAAAAGATTTTGACAAGAGAAAATATTCACTGACTAAATATAAATCTGTCCTAAGAAAAAGAAAAGAAAAAATGTTTGATTTTAAATGCTGTCCTTCATTTTGCTTCTTTACATTTAAAACTAATTGACTCTTAGAATGTGATTTCTGTTTATTATGAAGCTTAAAACTAATATATATTTTGTAAAGTGTTTGTAGTTTGTATATATTCTTCATGTATGAGACTGAAAAATACTTCAAAATACTTCAAAATGCAAAATCTTGAATATATGGTTCTGTGAGGCATCATCAAAGTGTTATAGTTTTGCAGGTTATTATTTCGTTTCAGGCAATTATTTCATTTCAGGTAATTATTCCATTTCAGGTAATTAATTAAGATCATATGAAGCAGTTGAAAATACTTCCGAGGAAAAGTTATATAAAACAATTTTTTTTCATTATGTAACTAACTATTTGATTAAAATATTTTATCATGTGTCAGTATTGAACATAGAACTTTCAGGTACTTTAATGTATTAGTGAAAAAGGATTGAGTAGATGTGATTGTATTGGGCTTACTATTCAAAACAAATAAATATTTAAATGGTCTTATCATTATGATGAAAAAATTTACAAGAATTAATCTTCAAAATGGAAAAATATCAACATCCTACAAGTGTATTAATGAGTGTATATATATATATATATATATATATATATATAAATAGTAGATTGGAAAAAGTTAAGTTTTGGTATTATTTATTTACCATTACATATGTTTCATTAG
>NC_142937.1:71748298-71790798 GCF_046866305.1 Octopus bimaculoides | reverse complement strand
TCCGTGAGATTGAATTCAAATTTAGCCAAGGTTTTCTAGGATTGATAAAATATTATGACCAACCAAGCACTGGGATTGATTTAATTGTACCACCCCTGTCTCTAAATTTGTAGTCTTTTCCCTATGTTAGAAATGATCAGTACTTAATTGTAGAATTTATTTGAAAAATTTATATTTTTTTTAATATTTATTAACATTTGTGTTACTGAATATTTATTTTTGAAATTTGACTAATTTCATTGAATAATTGCATGTATTGTTCTTACATTATTTAATTATATAACTGTATTTCACAATACATTTAATTGTCTTGTGTTTTCTTATCCGTTTCATTATCTAGCATGTATCTGTCTTACCCCTTGATACTCATTAACAAATCTTCATTGCTTCAAATTGATGTATTAATTACATTAACATTTGTGTAAAATGTTTTAATTTTCTCTCATATAACAAAGATTAATAATTAGTAGGCACATTTTTATAAAAGACATTAATAAATATTTATTAAGTATATAACAATATTACTGATAAAACCAATTTATCTTCCTTAGATAAATTCTAATTATCACCCTTTGTTAAATGGGCTGTATGGTTACAAAGTCCATTTCACAACTGCCTATCTCCAAGTTCTATTCCATGCACAATACCTTAGGCCAATGTTTTTTATCATAGTCTTGGGTTGACCCAAGCTTTATGAGTGAAATTCAGTTGATAGAAACTGTATAGAAGATCATCACATGGACTGTTCTTGTTATTGAGTTGGAGGCTTAATCTGTTATCTGTCTTAACACCACCACCATCACCATGACTGTCACATGTTACAAATATTCAGTTCAAGTCTTCAACCTGCTGACAACTTCTTTCTTCCCAACAATTTCAGAGGTTCCTCATAATGGTGATTGTTACCTTCTCACTGTTACATTAAAAGAAAAAAATTGTAAATACTTATAAACTCTATTTTTATACACCTAAGCGGTAATTTTATCTCAACAATCTATCATCTTAGATATATTTTAAATATAAAAAATCACAATTTCAAAATGGATAAGTATTTAATAATAAATAAATAAATAAAAAATGCAAGACATTAGTATTTCTAGTAATTTCTTGTACTGAAGTTTGGATTAATTAATTAATTAAAAGCAATTATGAACTAATAGATAAAGATCCTATTGAAAGCCTGTTGCTGGTGCTTAACTCCAGGTCAGCCCTGATTGGGCAGATCTATGACTAACAGGAACTGAAGTTATACCAAACAGAAATTATTTTGTGAAATTAGACACGGTGGTGCATCAGCATGGCCGCAGCTCTAGGCTGAAACTTAAAAAAAAATACTAAATTTCCCAAGCATTTATTTGTTAGAGTTATCAGAATTTGTAATTGTTTATGAAAAACCATTAACATAAGTTGTTATTATGTAGACTTGGGTTAACTCTAATCAAACAGATAGGTATGGCCCTTATTTACTGTTCCAGGCATACTATACCTCCACCTAGCTTAGACCTGTATTGATTACTCCATCATACAGTGGTTAAGTATATGGCTTAGTGTTGTAGCCTGGACATGTTGGACTCTCTTCATTTAAGTTTTAATTTGGGACTCCTGCTTAAGCATTGCATAAATCTAATGGCTTTTATAACACCTATTTGTTGTCTGCATTCTCCATTATCTTGCAATTGTTCTGTTGCCTCTTCTAACACTAACCTCAGTCTGTCCTTATTTTCTTCCCATTTCTTAAACAGTGGGATGATTTAAATTTGTCTGATAAAAAGAAATCTCGCCGTGCCGTGAGCTCCCGATTTAACAAACTGAAGGAAAAGGGAAGTGCAGCATCTAGTCCTCAGCATAATAGAAGTTATGTAAGTGTCTCCTTGCTGCTTTCATTCTCCATACATCACTTATTATGATCCGCTTTTTGTTGACATATATTAAAAACTTCATTGCAAATAATATTTTCTATATATTTTACCATTCACTTATCCAGTACTTTACTCAAACTTCATTCACTGTAAACATGCTACTTAACTTTTTATAACATTTTACCACAAATGTTTCTCACAAAAATGTTTTTAGAAAAAATTCCCTTGTTACACTTAAGACTTCCTATATTTTGATATGATCTTTTTTTTTTTTCATTTTTTGAAAACCAGTGTATCCTATTTTTAGTTTTATTGTGCATTTAATTATTGAATTAGCAAAATGTTGATTTTTTTTTTCCTTTCTTTCAATCAAGAAATGAGTTAAATCACTTACGGCACTCTCATAATATTCTAACATAAAGCATCCAAGATTGTTTTTGTGTTTTGTTTTCCTCCCTCCTATTCCTTTTTCTCACACACAAACATTTATTAGTATTAATGATTATTGTGAAGTTTATTTCAGTAAATTCCAGTTGGTTAGGCACTCAATTTGACAATGATGTTAACAGAATTGTGAAATATTATTTAGGACATTTAATCCCTATTCCATAATTAATGGTTATTTTCAAAATTTATATATATTTATTATCTACAACAAATATATGATAGCATTAAAACTTTTCTATTTAAAACATAGGAATTACCACATCCTTCGAAAATCTTAATCCTATTTTATTTTTATTTTCACTGTTCTTAATCTATGATTGTTTTCTTTTAAAAAACATTTACATTGTGTCCACTTGTAAAATTCCTAATGGTATTTTAGACAAGCTTTAGAAATTTTTAACATTTTAAAGAATTTTTCAAAATATTTATTTTACTCATAAATTTGTTGGTTCAACTTAAGTTTTTTTTCAAGCACAAAGATTATGTGTCTAGATTTAGAGACTATTATAATCACATGTTGAGAGATTACAAAAAATGTGTGTATTTCTGGGTGTTCATTTATAGGAATAAGGCTTACAGATATAAAATAACATTCTCAAGACATCAGAAAGTAGTGCATTGTCTTTACAAGGTGAATTTTGATTCTAAGAATCTTATCTTTGAATTGTGGCTATGTGGTAAGAAGTTTGCTTCTCAACCACATGGTTCTGGGTTCAGTCTCATTGTGTGGCACCTTGGGCAAGTGTCTTCTATTATAGCCTTGAGCCGACCCAAGCCTTGTGAGTGGATTTGGTAAAAGGAAACTGAAAGAACCTACAGGTTGACCCAAATATATATATATATATATATATATATATATATATATATATATATATATATATATGTATATTTATGTATATATCTATGTGTGTGTGTGTGTATATGTGTGTCTGTGTTTACCTCCCCACCACCACTTGACAACTGGTATTGGTGTGTTTATGTCCCCATAACTTAAGAGTTCAGCAAAAGAGACAGATAGGAGTCCTGAGGTCGATTTCTTCAATTAAAACCTTTCATGGTGGTGTCCCAGTATGGCCACAGTCAAATGACTGAAACAAGTAAAAGATAAGATATACCCTTTACATACACACAGACACACATTCAGGTTTTCCCAGATAAATCCAAGGCTTTGAGATTTAGTCTTTTCACCTTAATGTTTGGCTGTGTGGTAAGTAGCTTGCTTACCAACCACATGGTCCCGGGTTCAGTCCCACTGCGTGGCATCTTGGGCAAGTGTCTTCTACTATAGCCTCGGGCCGACCAAAGCCTTGTGAGTGGATTTGGTAGACGGAAACTGAAAGAAGCCCGTCGTATATATGTATATATATATATGTATGTATGTATGTGTTTGTGTGTCTGTGTTTGTCCCCCCAACATCGCTTGACAACCGATGCTGGTGTGTTTATGTCCCCGTAACTTAGCGGTTCGGCAAAAGAGACCGATAGAATAAGTACTAGGCTTCTAAAGAATAAGTCCTGGGGTCGATTTGCTCGACTAAAGGCGGTGCTCCAGCATGGCCGCAGTTAAAAGACTGAAACAAGTAAAAGAGTAAAAGAATGTAGATAAAATCAGCTACTTTATTGTTTTTTATTTGATATAGTTATTTTGTGGGATTTTTTCTAGTGATGATAGCTTACTGAGATGAATGGTGATGTGTTTGTGTAGATATTAAAACATTTCTGTTGTTGTTGTTGATGATGATGGGTGGGTGAGGTGCCTACTTCACTGAGTTTATGATCTGGCTTGGTTCAGCTTTTCTTGAATATGTTCTTGTCATTTTTATTGAATGCCCATGCTTACATTTCTTTGATGGGGGTTTTGTTTTGAGTCCATTTGGAGTAGTTGACACCTCTGTCATGATCCATCCTACAAGTTGACCCAAATGCAAGTGTATGACTGAGAACCAGACTTTGCCAATTTTTAAGTGTGGAGAGCCATTATAAATTTTCTAGGCATTAAGAGTTTAACATTGTCATGAAACATTGTTGTACCAGTGTCTTGATATGTCATGGCACTGGTTCAGCAATGTGTTTATGACAACTATATACCTTTCAGTTATTTGTCCTCTATGTCAGCCATCTGTAGTTCTTGATGTTAATATTTCAAATTAGAATTGTATCTCTAAAATACTCTGTACAATTCTGATTGGTACATCATAATTAATAAGGAATAATTAGTACAGATAATAAGAAAGGAGTTATTAATACAGAATAATTATGTTTTTGATTCTTCAATTTCTTTTCTTCTTAACATGTTTTCATATTTCTATTTAATCCTGTCCGAATTCTTGGGCTTGGTAGATGATAAACTTTTGTCTTTTTCTAATATTTTTCTGTTAATATTCTGGTAAATTAGTGTATTTAATTCATTGCTCTAAACATGAACTACTTTCTTTACAAGTAGTTAGGATTTTTGCTACCTTATTCGGATCATGTTCTACATTGGTTTGCATCCAACTGATATTAAACACAAATGAAACCAAGATATTCTTGTTTGTTTTGCATCATAATATAAATGCAATGCAAATATCTGCAAGAAATATATTTGGATCTCTGATTTTTATATATAGTCTTTGATGTTTCTATATACTGAATTGTGTCAAAATTGAATTCTTGATGATGATGATAATGATGATGATAATAATAATAATAATGATGACAATAATAATGATAATAATTGCTCAATGATGCACAATATGTTTATAAAATGTTCAATAAAAATATAAATCATCTCGTTTACATGGATGATTTAAAGTTTTTTGCAAAAAAAATGATCAACAACTACAAGGCTTACTAGCAATTGTTAAACAATTCAGTTATGACATTAGGATGCAATTTGGCCTCGATAAATGTACAAAAGCTACCTTTATCAAAGTAAAAATGTCAGTAACATCCAATGTTAATCTTGACCAGCAGAATGTCATAAAGCAATTAGAATCAGTGGAAAGCTACAAGTGCCAAGGGGTATTTGAAGGGGACGGAATCAAACATTCAGTGATGAAGGAAAGGATCAGAAGAGAATGTTATCGTAGGGTAAAAGCAATATTCAAGACAGAGCTGAATGCAAAAAACAGGATCGAAGCAATCAATACTTTAGCCATACTAGTTGTGACTTACAGTTTCAATATCATTAATGGGTCAATTACTGAAATATGTAATTTTGACAGAAAAATATGAAAATTGTTGACAATACATAGAATGCACCAACCTAAAGCAGATATAGAACGACTTTATCTGTCATGAAAAGAGGGTGGCTGTGGATTTTTAGAACTAGAATTAACAATGAAGATTGCCACAATTGACCTAAACACCTGCCTGAAAAACTCTGAGGACTGGATGTTAAAACTTGTCTCAAAACATGAAAACATGAATGCATAATACTCAGTAACAAAACAGGCAAAGGAATATCTAAGTAAATTCCAAATACAACAAATTCCAGAATTAGATGTACTAAAAACAAGCACAGAAAAAGCTAAGCATATGAAAACCCATGCTAAAACGGTTGCCTTAGATATTCCTACTGATAAATGGCAAGAAGAACCTCTCAATGGCAAATACCCAAAGAGAGCTAATAGTGCCGATGTTGACAAAACCGTTACCCATCAATGGTTAGTGGCTTCTGGCTTAAAATCAGAAACAGAAGGGTTTAACATAGCAGCCCAAGATCAATGCCTACCTACAAGAAACTACCAGGCCAACATATTAAACAACAGCAGCTGCCCAACATGTCGTGTATGTCAACAACAAAAGGAAACCATTGATCATGTTGTCTCCATGTGCAGTCTTCTTGTGTCTACCGAGTATCTCAACAGGCATGATAGAGCAGCACAATATATTGACTAGGTAATTTGCAAAAACCTGGACCTACCCCATGATAAAAACTGGTGGGAACACAAACCATCTCCAGTGCTTGAAAATGATCACATCTCACTCCTCTGGAAATTCACCATGCAAACTGACAGAAAGATAGATGCGAATAGGCTAGACTTTATATTGAAAGACTTTAGACAAAAACCATGCCTCCTCATTGATATGACTGTCCCAATTGATATAAATATATCTGTCAAGACCTGCCAAAAACTGAGCAAGTATAAAGATCTTGAAATAGAAATTGGCAAAATGCGGAACTGTTGTCATAGGTGCCCTAGGGATGATAACAAAAGGGGCTGATTGCTACCTAGCCCAGATATTAGGAAACCCTAAAATGGCAGAAATTCAAAAGATAGTGCTCATGGGAATTGCCCATATCCTATGTAAAATACTGTCTATGTAATCTCAAATTTTAAAACAAACTCATAATTTTCTTATGTTTTCTTAAACATTCTCTAGAACAATAATATGGTCAAAACCAAATATATGACACCCTAGGTATAACACTAGCATGAACTTCTAACTTGTTGTCTCTTGAGGTCTCTGGGTGAGACTTGGAGCCAACTTGTACAAATACAAAGCAAAAGTCAAAAACATATAATAAGAATAATAATAACATCTTCTCATCAACATCATTAGATGGATTAGGTGTTGCATGATGGTTGTATGTAGCTGTCTTAAATCAAGTTGCAATTTCACTTCCCAATTTATTTTCTTTGGCAAATTTCTCTGTGCTATTCTTCTTAAATTTTAGTTGAATTATACTATCATATATTCCAACAACATCTCTGTAAATATTCACAGGTTTAAAACTAATCTTTTAAGGTTGAATAGTGTTTCTAGTACACAACATGATTGTAGGCAATAAATTTCCTCTCATTATTATCACACCAAAGGAATTAAAAGACTCATTTGTAGCTCCTCTACCTGTGTGATTCTTTTTAATTTGAGAATCTTGATGTCATATTTCAGCACTTAGAATGTCTTGTAAGAATATGTAGAAATTACCTGAGCAGAATTTATGTAAATAAGTTTATAAACTTGGATGATATAACTGCTTTATTAACTCTCATTTAATCCTAGATTAGATTAGTTTCCATTTTCAGAAACCTGGAATCCATATATTTTAGCCTAAATTATGGAGAATAAGGAAACAAATTATTTTATGAACATGCTTTATATTCTGCTTGATTCTAGAAGAAATTACAATATGATTGTGTTCTTGTAACTTTGTAAGTTCAGTTGGTAGACTTGTATGGGCACACACACACGCACACACACATATGTATGTGATGTGTGTGTTTCCATGTTCCTAATTTTGAAATGATAAAATTGCATGTCCCTATTGATTTAATGAGCAGTTTTATATTATTGTATTCTTCTCTTTACCTTTAAAAATCTATGCAGGTTTAGGGTTTAAGCTATAAAAGCTGTGAGGCATTTCATTAATCAATTTTTAGAAAACCATGCAGTGTTCATAAAATGTAAATTTGTATTGCAATTGTTTTAGATTACTCCCCTTAGTATTGTAGAATTATACTTTTGAAAGAATGAATTAATATAAACTATTTATAGTTCATATTATCTAATTGGAGATTACAGATAACTTTTTATACCTATATTTCACTGTCTCTGTTTTACGATAATTGTTCAAAACCTGTGTGTAACAAATTAGAATTATCTATGTTTATTTATTAGCAACTAATGCCACTATAAATATTTTATTAATTGTCTTCTTTATCATTTTGCAATTAATTACCATGAAATTAAAAAACTTTTTCCATTTGCATGGTTTATCTCTTATCACATTGCTGTTTCTAGAACATTGGTTTTCATATTCGCTTAATAACTCACTGCTTTCTTGTTCTAATCTTCATTTTAAATTCTTTCTCTTTTTCAAAAAAACAAAAAAACAAAAGAAAAAGTAATTTGATCAGAGTTTATAATGTTTCATTAAATGTATTTAAGTATCACCCGAAAAAGTATTTACTGCATTTACCATTCCAAAGTAAAGGCTTGGTAAACTACAATACCATAATTATTAATTATTTAAACCACTGTTCTGGTTAAATATTTTGAAAATAAAAGTCCACATCAATTGAATAATATTTAAGATGTGCTGGAACAAAATAGATTTATTTGCTTATTGATATTTATATTTTAAGGTCTGGAACATGTATTTTACATGCAAAACAATTTACACATAAACACACAAAAACATCAAAATAAATAGACAAAGAATTTTTTTAGGTCTGAAGGATGGGAAAATCATAAAAATTGGATTGAAATGTGAAAAGACTTCAACAGAATACCTGTATTCTAAGGGAAAACTAGAGTCAATGCAACTCACTTTGTTCCCCATACTTTACAATAATAATTACAGAATTTTCCCACAACCTTCATTGATATCTTCTGCTATCAGATTTATCTGCAATATTTCATACTTTGGTTTGTGTTGATTCTTTTGGAGAATTTGCAGTCTGGACCTCTTAACTTGTTTCTCTACAGCTTTTCACTTCTTGTATAAAAGGTGTTGATAAATAGATTATCAAACACAAAATCATTTCATGGCATTTTTGTAGAACACTTTACAGGGTCATATTACTGGCACCGTCATCTATCTGAGACTGTAATCCTTGGCTTTGCAAAGGACTTATTTGATAGCATGGTCCTAGCTGCATGTGTCTGGGGAAAACATGGGATAGTCAAGGCTGGAATATTTTAACTAAAGTGTTTATATGAAGCTAAACATTACCAACATATAGCATATTAAGATTTACCAGCCATTATAAACAATATCAATAAATGGATGAAAAATTGTAACCTGTCACTAAACCCAACAAAACTATTTGTCTTGGTTGCATTTCTTCGTCTCAAGAAATATAAGATCTTGATGATGTTAGAGATAGCTACGTCAATCTCAACCACTTATCAACTAATTTTACTTCCACTTTGACTCTGCTCTGATATGGAAACCTTTATCATTGATTCCTTTATCATATTGATTCCTCTGTAATTTCAAAAAAATTACAATTGTGTCTCTGCCTCCTCTTCAATATCTCTTAATCAACCCCAGAAATTAATAAAATAGAAACAACTACATTATACAATGGATGAGGTCTCTCTCAACAGAAGAACATCCTCTATATTGGTCAGCCTTATGTTGATCAATAAAAAGGCATATATATATATATATATATATATATACATATATATATATATATATATATAATTATGTAGTATCAATTGATTTTGCCCTCTGTATGAAAAACCATACTTTGAGCGCATCAGCTGAAAATGACACTTTAACATCTATTTCTGAAATATTCATTACATTACCTCATGTGTGTTCTTTACTTTAAACGTTCCCATGACATTCAAAACAAAACTATCGTGAGCCAATATAAATTTAAATTAAATTAGTATTATTACTGTTATTAATGATAATAATGATAATAACAAGGTGGCTACCAAGTTTACACCTTTACAGATAAGATATAGACTAAATTCAGATTCACTGGTATTTAAATACCCTATTGAATCTGAATTTAGTTTATCTTTTACCTGTAAAGGTGTAAACTTGCTAGCCACCTTATTATTATTATTATTATTATTATTATTAATAATAATGGTAATAATACTTATTTAATTTAAATTTATACTGGCTCACAATAGTCTTGTTTTGAATGTCATGGGGGCATTTAAAGTAAAGAATGAAAATGAGGTAAAGTGATGAATATTTCAGAAATAGATGTTAAAGTGTTATTTTCAGCTGATGAGCTCAAAGTGTGGTTTTTCATACAGAGGGAAAAATCAATTGATACTGAAATATACACATTCCTTACTTCTGTGTGTGTGTATATATATATATATATATATATATATATATATATATATATATATATATATATAAGGTTGAGGAGTGTATTGGATTTAACCACACCCAGGAGGATACAGGTAATACCGAGTAAGTGGTGTATACCGATTAGTTTGCCCCAGTTGTTGTATGAACAGGATTGGGTATTATAAGTCGTGTATTAGCGTGTGTATATGTAAATATATAAAAACAAAAAGATAAAGAGAGCAAAGGTAAGGTTGAAGAATTTTATGGATAGAGTCTTACAGCTGTTTCTGGGAAGATCCAGTACTTACCTTCATCGGAGACAGAAAAAATAAAGTAATCTATATATATATATATATATATATATATATATATATATATATATATATATATAATTCACGAAGGTATTAAATTCTTTGTGCCTACAGGCATTGCTATGTGATTAAGAAGCTCAGTTTGCAATCACATGGTTTTCAGTTCTATATTTAAGAGACGAGGAATTATTTACATTATCAGTCAAAATGTTGTGTCAACAACAAACAACATGAGGACAAATATCCATCAAATGTAAATAATGTACATGGTTTTCAGTTCAGTCCCATTGCATAGAACCTTGAGCAAGTGTTTTCTACTATAGCCCTGGGACAGCAAATGCCTTGTGAGTTGATTTGGTAGATAGAAACTGTGTGGGGCCTATCATCATCATCATCATTTAATGTTTGTTTTCCATACTGACACGGGTTGGACGGTTTGACTGAAAACTGGTAGGCTGGAGAGCTGCACCAGGTTTCAGTCTGATTTGGCTTGGTTTCTACAGCTGGACACCCTTCCTAACACCAGCCACTCCAAGAGTGTAATGGGTGCTTTTTATGTGCCACTGGCATGGCTGTCAGTTACAAAATGCCAGCATCAGCCATGACTATGATCTCACTTGGCTTAACAGATCTTATCAAGCACAGTATATTGCCAAAGGTCTCGGTCACTTGTTACTGCCTCTGTGTGACCCAAAGTTTGATGGGTGCTTTTTACATGCCACTGGCATAGGTGCCAGTTTCATGGCACTGGTATCAGCTATAACTACAATTCCACTTGGCTTGATGGGTCTTTTCAAGCGCAGCATATCGCCCAATGTTTGAAGGGTGCTTTTTACATGACTCTGGCATCAGCTATGGCTGCGTTTTCACTTAGCTTGATGGGTCTTCTCAAGCATGGCATATAGCCAACAGTCTCAGTCACTTGTCATTGTCTCCATGGGGCCCAATGTTTGAAAATCATACTTCACCACCTTGTCCCATGTCTTGCTGGATCTACCTCTTCCACAGGTTCCCTCCACAGTTAGAGATCAGCACTTCTTCACACAGCTGTCCTCATCACATGACCACAGCAGCGCAGTTGTGTCTCTTGCACACCGCATCTGATGCCTCTTATGCCCAACTTTTCTCTCAATATGTTTACACTTTGTTGTACATGCACACTGACATTGCACATCCAGCAAAGCAGACTAGCTTCATTTCTTTCAACCTTGTGCATGTCCTCAATGGTCACAGCCAATGTTTCACTGCTATGTAGCATAGTTGTTCACACACAGGCATCATACAATCTGCCTTTCATTCTGAGGGAGAGGCCCTTTGTTACCAACAGAGGTAGGAGCTCTCTGAACTTTGCCCAGCCTATTCTTATTCTAGCAACTATGCTCTCAGAGCATCCACCTCTGCTACTGACTTGGTTACCAAGGTAACAGCAGCTCTCAGCTTTCTAGTTTTCTTCCCTGGTATTTGATGCACCTCCCACACACAAAGACTATTTTCCCTGTTAACCTCCCTCTGATATTTCTGCACTTCTTATGTGTCCATAGCTTACACCAGGTACATCTTATGGAGTTACTACCCACACCTTTTCTACTGATTGAGCTAGGCCATACACATATATATCATCATCATCATTTAGCGTCTGTTTTCCCAGCAGGCATGAGTTAGATGGTTTGACTGGAACTGGTAAACTGGAGAGCTGTGCCAAGCTCCAGTCTGATTTTGTCTTGGTTTCTACAGCTGGATGCCCTTCTAACGCCAACCACTCCAAACTTGTAGTGGGTGCTTTTTACATGTCACCGGCACAAGTGCCTTTTGGGAGTCACCATCACAGGTGCTTTTATGTGTTACTGGCACTGTCTACAACTACAATTTCGACTGATGAGTCTTCTCAAGCACAGCAAACCGTCAAAGGTGTCGATCATTTGTCATCACCTCTGTGAGATCCAACATCTAAAGATCATACTTCACCACCTTGTCCCATATGACAGAGAGAGAGAGACAGACAGACAGATAGATAGATTGGCTTTGTATCTATGTTTGTCTCCCCATCCCATTACTTGACAACCAGTGTTGGTCTGTTTACATTCCTATAATTTAGCAGTTCAACAAAAGAGACCGATAGACTATGTACTAGTCTTACAAAACACATAAGAACTGGAGTTGATTTGTTTGATTAAAAACTTTGAAGGTTTTTAATCACAGTCCAATGACAAATGAATGTGAAAAAGAAGTTACTTGACTGATCTGTTGCCCTGTGATGCCAGCAACCACTTCAAGCTTTACCCAGTACTTGTCAGTAAAAGTGATGGGAAGTAATGTATGGAACATTATGGTTCCAACAAATTTGGGAACAAACCATAAGCAGTTAATAGATAATATCTATATCTAGACTGAAAAGAAAGTGAAGCCTTTTTTATTTTTTTTTTTTTGCCCTGGACTTTTAAGTATCATTTTCTGAACCTAAAAATAATATAGCATTGGTATCTTGGTAAACAGAGCAGTGGCAATATAAATGTTCATCATGACTACACAAAGTATTATAATGCAGTAAACTATATGTTGGTGTATGGATGTATGGATGAATATATAAATATATCTATGTAACCAAATTTCCACTGAGAAGCAATTAGTTAAATCATGTGGTACCCATTTGTCGAGCTTTTTGGATTTCCAATCACTTCCAGCCTATCCACTCAACACCAACCAGTTCTTATTGTGTCTGTCTGCCCCTACCTCTCTCTAAGTAACTTATACAATATGTAAGTTAATTAAAATAAATATAAGTCTGATATCTATTAGGCTGAGTAAAAAGTAAGCAATGCTTTGAAACATGAAATTCATCACTATATTTCAACAATGCAACACATTTTTGCCAATAAAATAAAGTTTGTTTATTCCAATAACAAAAAAGTCTGGAGTTCTGGAGCTGATGAACACTTTGAACACACTTTCAGCATCGGTTTGGTTTTTTAAACTCCTTTTCTTGCAGGAAACCATCAAGGTGCTTGAAAAAGTGGTAGTTGGTAGAAGAAAGGTTTGGGGAATAAGCTGGGTGGGGAACAACTTCGTAGCCAAGTTCCCTCAACTTCTGGAGCATCATTAATGAAATGTGTGGTCAAGCATTGTTTTGAAGAATGACTGGCCCTCTTCTGTTGACCAGTCTGGGACTGAGGAATAACAGTTTTTTGTTCATTTTGGCAATTTCAATATGTTTCTGCAGTAATGGTTTTTCCAGGTTTTAAGAAGTTATAGTGGATGAGTCCATCAGTACATCACCATACAGTCACCTTAACCTTCTTTTTGAAGAGCTTGGGTTTAGAGAAGGTTTTTGGTGCTTCATTTTGGTCCAACCACTGTGAAGACTGTTTTTTATTATTGTGCAGAATCCACTTTTCATCGCAGGTTAAAATACAGTTGAGAAATGGATTGTTCTGGTTACGGAGAAGTGACAAGAAAATTTTGTATCTGTGTATTTTCTGATTTTTATTCAAATCATGTGGTACCCATTTGTCGAGCTTTTTAGATTTTTCGATCACATGCAAATGATTGCAGACAGTTTTCTGACTAACTTGGAGTTCTTTTGACAGTTCTCGAGTGGTTTTATGTGGATCTTTCTCAATGATGGTCTTTAACTGATCGTCATCGATGACAGATGATTGTCCACTATGCCCATGATCTTCAAGGCTCAGGTCTCCACTGCGAAATCATTTAAACCATTTCTGAGCTAACCACTCACTGGTCATTTCCTCACCAGATATTTTGTTGATATCGTAAACAGTTTCAGCTGCTTTATGTCCTTTTTTAAAGCTAAATAACAAAATTGCTCGAATATCGCTCGTTGACAGTTCCATTTCAGATGATTGTAACAGCAGTGAAAAAAATATAAATTTTAATTTATTGATGCATTTGGGCAAGTCTATGTCTGTATTATCATTCAATTACAAAAAAATGTTTTAAAAAAATTAAAAACCCTGCAAAAATCCAGTACAAATTGTTCATGGTTCAAAACATTGCTTACTTTTTACTCAACCCGATATGTTATCAGTATCTATTTCTCAAACTTCTAAGTTACAGAACAGAGACGGACACAACAAACATACTTGACAAGAAGACATAAACACATACAGAGGCTTGGTAGTAAAGATATGAAGTTTTGCTTTGTAACAACATGGTTTTAGGTTTGTTCCTATGGTGTAGTACCATGGGCAGGTTTCTCCTTGTATGGTCTCAGGGTGATATTGCCTTGAGTGTAGAACTAACTGGTAAACAAAATAGTAAGAGGCCTGTCATGCACGTGTGTGTGTGTGTGTATGGTGTATGTGTGTGTGCTTGTGTCTCCCCCTTGTCTTAACATTGTTTGCCCACTAATTAAGAACAAGGTTACAGCCTATAGAAGTAATGTCATTGCTTATACAAACTACCTACACAAATGGTGCCATTGGTTACAATCTGCCATGTTCAAAGGAGTTGGGGAAATATTTCTTGAGAAAAAGGAAGAGCATCCAATCATTGAAAACTTGCCTCCTCAATGTTCATTTAACCCATGCCAACATGGAAAAGTAGATTATAAAAGGGTAATGATGATAATGTGTGCCATCATCATTTAATGGCCATATTCCATTCTGGCATAGGTTGGATGGTTCAACAGTAGCTAGAGGACTGAGCCAAACTCCAATGTCTGCTTTGTCATGTTTCTGTGGTTGGATGTCCTTCCTAACACCAACCACTTTATAGTGTATTTGGTGTTCTTTTTGTGGTGCTAGTTCTTGTGGGATCTCTAAATAATTTGCGAGGCAAAAACCCCTTGACTGAGTGGAGTGCAGTATTGAAGAAGGTGGCATTGTGCCAGGTGTTGATGGAGCAACAATAAAGCATGATAGAGGGACGGGAATGCATGTCTTGTTGTGGAGGTGATACATAACTACTTTAACAGAAAATGGAGAAATGATGGTGGAGATGAGGTGTCTGAGCATACCCTCAAAGTACAAGGAGATGGATAAATGGAGAATAGGGACAGAGAACTGGGAATGGATGTGTGGGAAGTTTTGTGAGAGTGTGAAAGAAGAGTGATAGAAAGGAATAGAAGTGAATCAGTGAATGGTAAACACGGCTGGAGTCATGATAATGATGGAATTCAATACACTTTCCATCAATGAACCCAAGGTTAGAGCAGAAGACACTAAATTGCCATACTGAAGGCTTGAACCCAGAACCACATGGTTGCAAAGCGACCTTTATAATAACAGTACTATGCCTGTATTAAAAATAGCAGCTAAATAGTCACCTCATATCTTAATAATGGTTTTTAAGCTAGTGCCAGTATATGCTAGGTTCATATTTCAGTATTAATATTTGTCTAATTTTAGATAAAATATCTCCTCGATAATATCTCAGCTTATCTACAAATTTATCTAACCACCATTACTTTCCAACTCTTACATTTCTCTTATCATAACTTGAAACTAATTAAATATTGGTTTCAAATTTTTGGCACAAAGCCAACAATTTGGGGGAGGGATTAAGTCAATTACATTGATCCCGATGTTCAACTAGTACTTATTTTATCAACCTCAAAAGGACAAAAGGCAAAGTCAACTTTGGCAGAATTTGAACTCAGAACATAAAGATGGACAAAATGCAGCTATGCATTTTGCTTGGTGTGCTATTTATTCTGCCAGCCCACCACCTTAGAAACTAATTAAATATTGATTATTTATTTATCATTTTTTAACTTTAAGATTTATGGTGTTTCACTTGTTCAGATTAGTTGAATACTTTTCTGGTGGAGACTGTCATCTTTGAGTCTAGAAATATTTCTCTATCAAATGTTATTAGGAAATATAAAAATTATCAAATGAACTATCAGAAATCTATTCACTAAGAAGAAAAGTTTTAATTAATAAATATTATAATGTGCTGACTTTCAGATCTTTTATTATTTTCTGGTAGAATGTAAGATCATTGTCATACTCTACTATTTTCAGAAATGAAATAATTCATCCCCTAATAAATGTGTGTGTATGTGTATGTAATATGATAGCTCATCTGCCAAATTTGACAATGACCTAGATGCTGCTATAGGCAGATGCTAGACCAATACAAGATTTTCTATATTCCAAGAAACAGCCAAGTGATCATCAAATTCACTTTGTTATTCTTCTTAATATGCCCTGAGTCAAAATAATGTCAAGACAACTGAATGCAAATGATTGCCAAATGGCTAAAGGAATTTTCAGATCTTGCAGTACCATTTCCCTTCATGTATCTCTCAGGCCATAAATCTTCATACCAAATGTTTATCTTGCTTCTAACCCTGCAGAACAGTATGTTGCTCATATTACCCCTGTTGACCTGCTGCTACTTACTTCAAAGATCTCAAAATAAAGATTACTTATTTCTTTCATATCCTATTTAAATGAAATGTAAACATACCATACGTTCACTAGCCATATCTTCACACATGTATGTATGCATGCATGCATGTCCATCCACACTACTGGATACCTGTCGATTCCCCTGGTTTTCATAACAAAGGTTGTCCAAAATAAACTCCACCACTAGGGTATTGAAGCGACCCTCTTCAATATCCTACTGAAAACATTGAGATTTACATGGAGTGAATGTGGTTGCCTTCAAGATACACCTGGACACTCCACTATCTGAGATTTCAGATGCTACTGTATTACAACAGGAAACAAATAAGGGTTGCGTTATCAAACTCCTTCATTCATCAAAGGCTGGTGCAATAACTGCAATATTGGCATGTCAACATGCCCACCACCACCACCACTACTACCACACACACACTCACACACACACACACACACACACACACACACAGAGCGGGTATTTTGGTTAAATTTGACAGTTTACATAAAAGGAACAGAAAACAATATCCCATCCAAAGATAAAGTATTTTAAGATATCAGAAAATATTAGCTAGATTGTGGCTGGGAGATAACAATTTACTAAAAGTAGCCACCCTCAGCTTCCATGCATTCCTCACTGTGTCCCTGAGAAGATCTTCAAATACCTCCTTGATCTCGCCCTTAGTATTGCAGATAGAACAGTGGGTATCTTTTTCAACTGCACTCCACATATAGTAACCCATGAGATTATAATTGGGGTAACTAGAAGGCCAGAAATTGGAACTGGTGAAGTCATAGAAATTCTCCTACAACCACTTCTGATTCTTTCTGCATTTATGACAAGGAACCAAATCCTGCTGCTACTCATATGACCTTTCCCGCAGCAACCCTCTCTAGCCAGGCTTTGACCTGAGAGAGAAGGAGAGAGAGAGATATGTGCAGTAGATAGATAGATATTTTAATCAACAGAAATAACAAACTAACTCAGAGACTGAGAGCTTTGTGTATTGGCACTTATCAAACATATTTACCAATGTGCAAAACTTTCAGCTCTTGAGCCACTTTGTAATGTGTGCTGATAAGCATCATGGAAAAAAATGTTAAGAAATGTTTTAAGGGAACATTTCTTAATGCTTTTATCTTTTTATTTTTTCTTGTATTTCCTCACAGCATAGTCAAGTGATATGGGGCTGAACAATTGCCAAATCGTGCAAATGTACACAAAACAAGCCTCTCCTAATATTGCATTTTTCAAGCATGAAACTTGAAGTAGCACATATTCGGTAGCTCTGTATTCATATAATGATATTTTACTCTTGGTGAATTGAGTACTTTGTTGCTGTGCAATCATCAAGTGTGCAGTGCACTTTGTATGTATGTGTGTGTGTGTGTGTGTGTGTGTTATGTATGTATATAGATAGATAGATATTACATATATGTATGTGTGAATGCATTTGTATTTGAATTGTGCTCTTGCTTAAATATCATAGTCGCATAAGTTCAAGTTGTGGAATATATGAATAGTGTATGTGTGTTTGATTTTTATTAAAAATCCATATTTATATTTTATATAGCATATTGTACATTTCTATCATATATCTTGAATGTAATGTTTTATTATTATCATTATTGTTAATATCATTCAATGTTAGGATCTAATTTTAAGATGGAGATGTATTTTGCAAAGTGTTTTTTTTATTTTTTATTTTTTTTTTAGTAGCTCTCAATGAAATTTCATAGTTGCATCTATTTTCTCTTTGAAGATATTTGCAACTGCTTTCAATGCCATTCAGCATTGACTGCTCAGCATCTTATAGCATTGTTTTGTTCTGTTGTGTTTGTTTTTGATGTCCGTATGGGTTAGCTCAGTCTACTTGGTCACAACTAGTCCTAACATAGTCATAACTATTCAATTATTTGATAATTTAATAACCACAGTCTGCTTACATGAAGCAAATCTTATGGATGGATATCATCTCTCATGCAAACTATGGTAAGTGAAAAACATGAATATATTAACATATAGTACTTTTTTCTATTACATGGTTAACACTGCTTCTTTTAGGAGCATATTGCTGTGGATATCTTACTTTAGACCCATGGCACAGGCATGTTTAGTTTAAAATAATATATTTATTTTAAAATTAATATCATTCTTTGTCTTTCAAAAAATTACATGCCATACATTTAAGATGAAGATAGTTTAAAAAGCTACATTAAACCAAGTTTCACTGGTGCCAAATGATGTTTACTCTACTTCCATTGGTGAAAGTGTTCACATTTTATTTTCTTCTTTGTGAATATTTCTACAATTATATTTGTGAAAGAGATAATACTTGGTTTAGTAAGAATTTCTTTCTGCTTTATTAAATCCAGAAATGTGTGTTTTAAATACATTTGTTTCTAAATTAATTATTTTAGAACACTCTCTACTCTGTCCAACTCCACACTGGTCTCTTAAGTAGTTGCTAAACATACAGAGAATTAGCAATGTAACATGATAAACATTGCACTAAATTTCTGACAACTTTTAACTCTGTTTTCTTCTATGGTATCTCTCTCTATTATAAATATATTTTTTCTTACTTTCTATCAAATACTATCCCATCTCTGTTATCACTTGTATCAGGGTTTAGCAATTATTTTAAATGTAGATAAATAACTATTTATTTTAAATTAACTGATATAAAACTTTAAAATAAGTTGTGGTCATATGTTTGAATATTTATTCAAAAAAGTAGCACATATTAATTGCTATCACTGCTTTTGATGAGAATAAGCATTGTTTAAAAATTTCTGTAGTTTGTACTATTTGGTAAATATGTGCCCCAATAGCCTGAAGTGATGCATACAAATATTATATAATCACTTATAAGTTGTAAAGATTATGTGCTCCTTTTTCAATCTATGTCTTAAATTCTTAAACTCATAATCATTCATTGAAAAACCCATAACCCTAATTTTTTTCAACTAAAAAAACAACAAACTACTTTGAAATAGCTATTTACCTGCAGTACAACATATTTGTAAGATTGAAAATTTTACCACAAATGATTTGTAATTATGATAATTACCAAAACATTATTTAGATTTAATTTATCAACCATCATAGAAGGCTGTTGGGGTAAAACCTTATAGACTGAATGATGGTTTTCACACTGGACATTTTACCTGCATTCATTTTTTTTCTTCTTCCCAAGTGCATCTTAGGACAATGTTATCCTTGCTCTCTCTGGAAGGTAGGTGGAAGCCTAGGAATCTGAAGTTCCAACTTATCAGCTCCACTAACTTTAATTTGGCCACAAGTACATTGCTCTTCTGTGTTTAATCCCAGAAGTCTTGCCACACTCAAAAATGATAAAAGCTACTCTTAAAGTGGATACATTTTAATTCTCTTCAGGGAACACAGCAAATATATTTTCCTGTGTGCATTACAACCAATTGTAAATATATTCAGCTGTCTTTCACTTGAAGTAAATGTTTACTGAATTCCCTAAACTTTAGGCCAACCTAATGTAATTTTCCTAGTTCTTTCCAAATTATTAAATGAACAATATTTATAGAACTAGACCAATTGACTTTGCATAGAATAAACATCCAAATTAATATAGTGTAAAGAAACTATTCAAATATACGTTTTGTTTAATAATTGTTGGGGGATCATGTCCATCATCCTCTTTTTCTAAGAAATATCTTTCTCTGTGAAAGCAAATATGTCTTGTAATAACACACACACACACACACACACACACACACACACACACCTGCTTGCTTTCTGTATTTTTGTTAGTAAAACTATTTACAATGTTCGTTTCCATTTGTTGCCATTAAGTTAAGACAAATGTAAATCTCTCATATAACCATTAAAGTATTATTTTGTTTTGTTTATAAATTCTATTTTTAATAACATTTAGTGTTTGTAATTATCTCTGCCAATGACAATTCATTGTTCATTTCTTCTAAGTTAAATTTTTTTAAATTTAATAATAATAATAATAATAATTATTATTATTATTATTATTATTATTATTATTATTATTATTATTAAGAAGAAGAAGAATGTGAGCTGACAGAACTGTGGGGGAAAATGCTTTGCAGCATTTCTTTCAACGCTTTATGTTCTGAGTTCTAATGCTGCCAAAATCGTCTTTGCTTGTCATCTTGGGGGGTGGGGGTGGGACATAAAATAAGTAACTGTTGAGCACTGGGTTAATTTAATTGACTTCCCTCTTCTCTCAAAACTGTAGATTTGAGGCCAAAGTTAGAAAGTGTTGTCGTTATTATTATTATTTTCATATGCACACAACAGATTAGACTGTTGGAAATGAAAACAAATCTTAACACTGGGCTACAAGTAACCTTAGATGCCAAGAACCTTCCTAAGTATCCTAGCTGTCCCTAATAACACTGTTTTCTGGAGCTGTACTAAACCGGGTTTTATGCCTATTTCTTCTATCCGTTCGTTCAAATCTTCAGGGATAGTTCCTAATGCACCTATAACTACTGGGATACATATTTATTATTATTATTATTATTATTATTATTATTATTCCTCCTTCGTAACACAGTGTAGGTAAAAATGCACCGGAGTCTTTAGTCATCTGTCAAGTTACAAGGACTTCAGACAGATAATACTCTCCTTAAGATATGCGCTGTGCCCAATAAGGCTGCTTTTTGCAAGACATCAATCTTGCATGAAATTTCCAGTTGCCTTAAGAAGTTTTGAAGTTTCAATGGGATTGAGCCCAGCACTCCGATCACCACTGGTATCACTTTTACATTACTCTCTCGTATTCCATACAGTGTTGCCATTTCTACTTTCAGTTCTAAGTACTTGGTGATTTTTTCAACCTCTTTACTCACAACATTCATGTCATTCAGTATGGCTATATCAATGATCTGACAGTATTTGTCTCTCTTATTCAATATGACAATATCTGACAAACGGTGTCTGACTACACGATCCATCTGAAAATCATAGTCCCAGAGTATTGTTACTTTTCCATCCTCCTGCATAGCTTTACTTGGTACATGCTCATACCAGTTTTCTGTTACTTCATATTGGTATTTACAGCATAAGAGCCAATGAAGATACACACACACTTTATTGTGGTAATGCTTGTATTCTTTTTGTGCAAGGCTCTCACATCCACTTACAAAATGTGGGTCACATTTTCCACACTCTTTCCACAGAGTCTGCATTTCTGGGTGTCAAAAGTTTTATAGATGTTATACTTCACTGAATTGGTAGTGAGAGCCTGGTCTTGTGCAGCAATGATCAGGCTTTCAGTGGTATGCTTCAAATCACCTCGCTCAAGCCATGCCCATGATGCTGTATCATCCTTAATGTCTTGTATATTTCTTTCAAACTGTCCATGCATTCTCATTTCAAGAAGGTCTTCATTTCTCTTCTCTTCAGTTCTTTGATTAAATTCTTCCTTGCCCATCATTTCATCTGCATTTACACCCATATCTTTCATGGCCTATTGTAGCAAGCATTCTCCTTTCACTCCTTTTGCAATGGTTTATACTAGTTAGTCCTCTGCCACCAGTCTTACTTTTCATATACAAATTGTTTATGTTTGCTTTAGAGTGTAACACTCCATGCAACATCATCAACTTTCTCGTCCTTCTATCCAGTGTTCATGTTTCCTCCTTAGTCCATTTGACGATGAACACACTATATCTGACCACTGCAACTGCCCAGATATTCATTGCAGTAATCAAATTTGAGGTTGGATTTCAACACTATCTTCACCCTTTTTTGATACGCCTCGCTGATCTTGACTTATATTTCTCTGTGTAGAATGTCATCCAGCTTCAAAATCCCTAAATATCTACACCCACTACCGCCAGGTCCACCCATGGCCTCTCCTGATGGTAACCACAGTCCTCTGCAGGATGCTTTCTTCCCTCTTTTCATATTAAGTACTGAGCATTTGGTAATCCCAAATTTCATACCGATGTCCCTACCATACTTCTGGACTGTTTTGCTTAAAGAATCTATCTGTTTTTCAGATTTCTCAAACAATTTCAGGTCATCCATAAGCAGAAGCTGGTTCAATGATGGGCCTTTATTCCCACATCAGTAACCCATCTTAACTTTCCTAAGTGTCATTGTTATGGGTATTAGGGAAATTACAAAAAGTAATGGAGAAAACGAGTTACCTTGGAAGATACCCTTTTAATATTAACTTCTCCAAAGAATACATTACCTGAGTACAATTTGGTTTTCCACTCTTTCATGCTATGCATCAGAAAATTTGTGATGTTGTCAGCAACATCAAACATCTGCAGGTATTCAATGATCTAAGAATGAGGCATCATATCATATGCCTTCTTAAAGTCAATCCAAGCCATAGACATGTTTGTATGATGTTTTTTACAATGCCTCAAAGCTGCTTTATCAATGACTAGGTGATCCTTGGTATCCTAAGAACTCTTCCTACATCCTTTTTGTTCCCTTGGTAGTATTTCTTCCTGTGTCAGGAAAGGGTATGTCTTTGCCATTCATATTCCAGTGAGTATCTTCCAGATTATGTTTAAGCATACTATAGGACGGTAGTTTCCCCCCACAATATTCCCCTTTCTTCTATCTTTCATTATAAGTGTTATCCTCCCAGTCACCATCCACACAGGGACTGTACCTTTCTGGACACACTCATTCAGTTGAGCTGCTAGTCTTTCATACACCACGTGGCATCTCTTCAGCCAGAATTTATAAATCCCATCTGGTCTGGGGGCTTTCCAGTTAGACACTTTACCCACTTGTTCTTTCACATTACCCGTGCTTATGACAATATTACTATGTTTCTTTCCTCCTTGTAATTCTGTGTTGATAGTTCCTATCCACATTGCATCCCTTTAAGCACCACATTGTTTCCCCATAATCCGCTCCAGAACTTCTTAGCTTGATTTGCATCAGGAGCAACATTTTCCCTATTGTCTCCTTCTAACGTTCGAAAGAATTGCTTTGGGTTATTTTTGAACAATCTGTTCTGCTCGAACTGCTTCTTTCTGTTCACAAATCTTCTCATCTTCTGGCTTTTTGCCATGATCTACTATTTTAACTACTCTATTACTGCATCAAACCCGTTCTTCCGTATTTTATATTTCTTCTCTAATTTTACTTGGTCGATCTTTTTCCCATTTTTCCAGTTTCCTCTTAACTATTGCTCAAATTTTCCTATCTCTTGCCTTGCCCACATAATGTCCCTTTCTCTGCGTCGTTTCCACCATGGTTCTTTTGCTCCATCATTTTTTGTTCTCCTCCTCAACAAGTAGCACAATAGCTTAGAGAAGATTCCTTGTTTGTGTTATGTCCTCCATCTGGATGTATGGTATGACAGTATTTATCTTTTGTGTTACTTTATCTATCATACTCTTATCTATCCTTCTCATATTCATGGGGATTTTTTATTTTGGAGCATTCATCAAATCAGTGAGTCATCTTTGAATTTCAAGCAATTCATTATCTAGTTGATTCATTTCCCCTGCATGTCCACCCACCACACTATCAGGGTTCACTGTATAACATTCTTGTTCCTCATCCTTAACAGCCCTATCACCATTCCCCTGTTCCTCCTGTCTACTCTTCTCCCTGTTTTCAACTCCTACCTCTCTGTTTGCAACTCCAACCATCCTTTGTAACCCATCCGCAGGGTCTCTCAGACTCTCACTAATCCAAGTTATTTCTGCTCCAGTTAAGTAACCCTTCCTCCTAATTACTCTCACTTGGTTCGTTAGTTTATTTTCTGACATTGGACACATGTCCTTTTCCATCCAAAATTTCAAGGTACGTTGACCTACTCCACGACTACTTTCTAGCTTTGCTATTATTATTGTTATTATTATTATTATTATTATTATTATTATTATTATTATTATCATTATCATTATCATTATTAAGGCAGCATCTGGCAGAATTATTAGAGTGCTGTGGCATTTCTTCTGGCTCTTTGTAATCTGAATCCAAATCCACGGACACAGACTTTGCCTTTCATCCTTTTGGGCTTGATAAAATAAGTGCTACAGATGCTGGTATAATCAACTCTCCCTCTCCCATTAAAATTGCTGGCATTGTGCTAACAGTTGAAACCATTATTATTATTATTATTATTCTTTTGATAAATTTCTTTTGGTTTCTTTAAATGACTTGAAATAAGACAAGGGTTGGTTTTTTTTCTATTAACTATTGTATAAATATGATATATTACTATAAATCTATATAGGCTTAACTGTAAGTAATTTACAGGCTACTGGAGGCTCTTAATGAAGTGTACCTACAGTAACAGTTATAGAATCACAAATATTACAACTGTTCTATTTACAAAAACTAGAGTGTTTGCTGAATAATGATGTCTCACAGTACATGTTGCTTGTATTCAGTTTTGTCTTTATTTTTATATATTCAGACAACATTGTAAAACAACTTCAGCCTTATGAGTTAGTATTCTATCAATTATATTGTCTGTGAGTAAAAAAAAACTGCTAGATTGTGGGCTTGGAAGGCTTAAATATCAGTTCCTTCAACCTTAACTATAGAAAGTCACAAACCAAGAGTACTTTATATACAACACCGAAACTAAATGACTCTAATGTGTTCAATAGAACAATAGCAAAATTGGTGCATATCAAAAAGGAAAAAAACACAAAAACAAAGAAAAACACTCTTATAATTAGAAATACCACTTTTAACTGTGTGGGGTGCAAAGGTTTCCTTGAGGTAAACCTTTGGTGACTTTAGAATTGATTATAATACATTCTTTGTACACATTTAACAATTTTCACAAAATGAACTGAAAATCTAACTGCAAATGTTGAGATGCCTTTCCTTTAATACCTGTTCCTTTCCAATATGTATATATATATATATATATATATATATATATATATATATATATATGTGTGTGTGTGTGTGTGTGTGTGTGTGTACCATATATACTTATATATAATGATCAGTTGTCCAAAAATCAGAAAAAATCACACTTTAAAAGAAATTTTGAGCAGTTATAAGTAGTTAGTAATATATTCTTGTTTATGGTTTATAACCAGTTAGAAAGTTACCATTGGTTTCACATCTACTATTGCACTTGGCAACATAGTCAACTCATTAGACATGCTAGGTGGAAGCACATACCCTCTTTACTGATGAAGGGAAATGAATATGCAGTTTTGGTCAGTTTGGTGGTGAAAAAGAAAAAGAAAAACACCCTTTTCTGAGAGGGAAAGAAGAGTTACCAACCCTTGTTCGATTCCAGCTGTGGCCAAAGTTGATCAGCTGTGTTTATGTACACTTTTTTTATTCTCTAGTCCATAGGCAGGGAAGACCAAATTTGCAAAATGTATTTTCTGTCATGAGGGCTGCAGCTAAAATTTTCTCTTTCTGAATTCAAGAAGGCATCCAGATCATGTGATTTACTTAGAATCAGTGTCCTCTTGTCTTAGTAAAATTTGCACCATCTGCTTCCATTAGGTATTGTCCATATTGTTCCAGCAGCTTAGAGTTAATTTTGTATGATGTTTCTGAATGCAATAGTAGACATGAGACCAACGATAAATTTCTGACCAGTTATGTGCCATAACTAAGAATATACTACTTGGCTACATGGAAGTATATATATATATATATATATATATATATATATATACCAATTAACATGTTTTCTTTTGCTCACTTGGAAGTCATTTTATTTTCCATAATCTAAGATATTTTGTTATACTCAGTTTTTGTTTTTGTAGAGGTTGAATGGTTGTGAAATCCCAATATTTGCATGTATTAATTAATGGAAACTATCTAATTAGTTAGACTGAGGTCTTAGAGAATAGACGTAACTTATTGAAAGTAAAAATGCATTATTCATTATAGGTTTTTTTAATTAATTTTTATGTCAATAGTTCTACACTTACACTTTTCACATATGATGAAGGGGATGCTGAAAAGTTCCTGGCTTTAAGGATATTGTGAAAGGCTTGGTTGGAGGCCCAACCTTCCAAGTTCTTGTACAGGGCTTAGAAAAACTGAAGGACTGCTGTAATAAGTGTGTGAATCTGAGAGTGGAATATGTTGAATAAAATCATAATTAACTGATACTCCTGTATTTTCTTTTACCCAAAGTCAGGAACTTTTCAGCACCTCTTTGTAGAGCATTTCTTAGTAAGTGTACATGTAGTTTACTTCTAAACTACATGGTTCCAGGTTCAGTTCCACTGGCACCTTGGGTAAGTGTCTTCTACTTTAGCCCTGGGCCAATTAAAGCCTTGTAAGTGGATTTCTTAGATGGAAACTGAATGAAATCCAGTGTGTTTATTATGTGTGTGTGTGTTGTCTCCCTACCTTGATATCCCATGATAGTTGTCAGTGAATGTCACCGTCATGCAAGTAGTGTTGTTCATTTCCAACCTGTGAAAAATGCCTTGTTATGAGGTAATATAACCTTATGTTATGGGGTAATGTAACTTTACTTGGAAACAGGTGTGGGTTGGTGACAAGAAGGGTATCTGGCTGTGGAAAATCCATCTCGACAAAATTCTGTCCTACCCATGTGAGCATTAAAATGTGAACATTCAAATGGTGATGAATACAGAAAATGTCACCTTCCTTTGATGACAAATTGACTGTCAATTTGTTTAAAACATTCTTTTGCCTAAAGTATGGAAATATTTACTTAATATAAGCTGATGATTTAAAAAGAAGATTAATATATTCTGTGTATTTTTTTATAATGTTTGTTGTAAGACTGTTAATGTCTGAGTATAAAAGCAACTTAAATTTAGATAAAAACTAGTTGCTTGTCTAAAATAAATAGCATTGATTTTATATAAGCTGTAGAATAATTATACATGTTACTGGGGCCTTGAAGTTAATAAAAAAATTATTAATATTATACAGTTTATTTAGAAATGCAAAGAAAATAAGAATCTATCTCCTTGATTATTTTTTCCTATTAGGAAAGACAGCTGTCAGAAGTGTTTAATTTTATTTATAACAAAGCAGACTATTGATAGAATACCAATTCCTATGATACTGTTTATTGGAAGTGTTAAAACTTATTTTATATTTTGTGCATACAATTTAAGCAGTCAAAACTTTTTATCAGAATTTTTTACTTTCAAAGATAAAAAATTACATACTTTCAATTGCCATCTCTTTCAATATAGAAAGAAGTGGTAACATAGACACAAGTATTAGAAATGAAATGAGGATTAATAAGTCTATGCAGAAGGGACTAACTTGTGAAAATTATAGCATCACCATAAAATTATGAGGGTGTTGGCTGAATTTAAAATTAAATATAATACACTTTTACAATCTAAAATAAATTAATGATATTTGTGCTTAATGGTATTTATGCTTAATGGTAATTTAGAAAAAGATAAATCTAATTTAAATATAGTAACACTAAAATTATATCCATAATTCTAGCTGAGATTCGTGTTGGCTTTAATAGTTTCTAGTATAAATTAAAAATTTTGTGTTTTGTTTGAACACCGTGTTGGCCTTTGCAGCTGGTAATTAAAAGAATATACATTGTCTAGCTGATAGAAGTGTACTGCATGTATATAGTAAACTTTGCATGATGTCCATGTTTTCTGCTTGTGAAAGATATGTCTATGCTTTCTTCATCATTTAACTTTATATTTCTCTGAATGTATTTGTTACAAAATCATCCAAATTAACTTTCAGAAAGTCTTCTTCAGATGTGTACAGGTTAAGAGATTTGCAGTCAATATTATTTCTTTTATCTGTAATTTCTAAACAATTAGAAATTTCTTTATCAGTTTCAAATCAATGATAATTCATTTAAAGCATAAGGGTAGTGTTTGGCATGCATTAATGTTTTGAATGAAGCATAGATGAAAACAGGCCTAAAACAATTTTCAGTTTTGTTTCCTTTATCCATTCATACTTTTATTTCATATGCTAACCCTTTTCACAAATAACTGTTTATATTTTCTTTTTTTTATTGTTTTTTTTTTCTTTTTCTTCTATATGTTTGGCAAATAATTTTGTTTTGAAATCATGTGTTGGAATAGATGTTATAATTTGGAAGGTTTTTTTTTTTTTTTTTTTTTTTTTTTTTGCCAATATGACAACGATGATTCCCTCAGAATCTATAAAGACAGTTTATAGTTTTTACCAAGATACCTTGTATAGTTTATATAACAAACACAAAAAGAAGTGAAAATTAGAAGTATTTTCTTATTCTATGTTGATATCTTGTAGATTTATGTTTTAAATAGATAGTCATTTTTGAAGTTTATTCTTTGTTTCTGGTAGAAATATAACAAATGGGCTTACGATTGAGGATAAGGCATAATTTCTTTCCAACATATTAGTTAAAATTATGAAATAATTTTAAAATATCTATGGTTTATTTATATATTGAAAATAACATATTTGTTGGTAAAATTATCTTCAACAATTAAGTATTCTATTGTTGCAGTGTGTATTATGTGCATATATATATATGATAATAAATATTGGATCATATCTAATTGCAGACAAACTCTTGGGAAATAGATATGCATTCATTTAAAATGTTACTTTGAAGAAGTTCTATTCTCTCAGTATAGATTGTCTACCTACCATCATTATCTCAATGTAAATTCATCCATTTAACAGTTATTTCTATAAATAATGTATGATTCTTAGTTGCTAGCATACAATTTCATAACTTTCTAGCAAGTCTATATTTTATATAATTATAAATGGTATTTAAGATCTCAAATAGATGAATGTATGTGCATATAAGTATAGTGTGCATGTATATAGCATATGACAGCGTGTTTAAATGCAACATTAAGCAATAAGTTATTTATCTTCTTAATAAAACAAGGTCATTTTTTAATTTAGATTCTTCATTATGTATGTATCCTTTTAGTCAATAGTTGAAATCAAACTTTTAATGATTATTTTTCTTGAAATCTTAGATTTGTCTACTAGAATACAGTATTTACTTCTTGAACTAAAGTTAAACTCTTTGAGTATTTAAACTGTCACCCTTTATGAAAAAAAAGTTCTACCCTTATGCACCACAGTTTGGCTCCTCTAGACTTAAATGGTTGAACCAATATGCACAGTGTTTACTTGCTTTTTTCAGTTCCAAATGTTATAACTTTTGTAACTACTAATATTTAACTATAGTAGGAGTCTGTTCTTTATTCATTAATGAATTGTCAGATTAACTAATAAGGAGATACTGTGTGTGTGTGTGTGTGTTACTTTGAGCAAGTGACTTCTATTGTAGCTCTGTGCTGACTGAAGCTTCATGAGTAGATCTGGTAGACAATGACTGAAAAAATCCTGTTATACATAAATATATATGTGTGAATGTGTGTCAGTGTGCATGGATGTGTGTGTTAGTGTCTCCTTGTCTTTACATCAAAGGCTAACTGTAAATGAATGTCACTGCCATACAAACAACATCTTTTGTTTCCAATTTGCTGTGAAAGCAAGTCTGGCCATATGGAGATATTACCTTACTTGGAAATAGGTGAGGATTGACTAGAGGAAGACATTTGATTGTAGAAAATCTGCCTCAACAAACTCTGTTCAACCTATGTGAGTATGGAAAAGTGGAAGTTAAAATGAAGATGATGATATGTATGTATGTATGTGCATGTCTGTACATATGTGTATAAACAGGGAAGGCTGGTTTATGGAATTACGTTAAGTTTCCTGTCCATTAAGGGTTTAGATGTATGGCGTATCGTCAGTTCCCAAAAACCTGACCATGACTGCTTAAAAATATGGAGGGTGAATGCATGTATATGTGTGTGTGTGTGTGAATATATATATATATATATATATATACACACACACACACACATACACACACACATACACAAATGCATGCAGTCAACTGTATCATCATTGCTATCCTGCTGCTCCCCTTTCTCACTCTCTTCTGCATCCCTCTACCTTTCACAATTGATGCATTATATAATCATCCCCCATACCTTTACTTCCAGTTATCCCCTACTCCTTTATCCATCATTCCCTGCATCCACCGTCTCCTTGTTTTCATCACCCCCATATGCTCTTGGAAACACCCAACTCTCACTTCTAGTTCCCCTGTTCCCACTCCCTTCTACTCTTCTCTTACCTTAAGAGGCCACCTGAACACCTAACCACCACTATTTATCTTATGGGAGCAACCATGTAGCTCTCTACAACAAGAATATGCTTTATCCCTTCCTCTCCTACTCATCTTCCAGCATAAAGCTGACCCTTACCCATCTGAGGGTTCATTGTCTTGTAAGCTGCATGATAACTTCATTAGTATTGGTGGCATGAAATAAACACCCAATACATGCTGTAAAATGGTTGGCATTAGGAAGGATATCCAGCCATAGAAACCAGTAAACACTGGAGTACAATGCAGTCCTTGGATCCATCTTATCCTGTCAAACTGTCCAACCCATGCCAGCATGAAACATGAACATTAATCAATGACAATTATGAAGATATTTATATATATATATATGGGGAGAGAGAGGTCAGGCATGGCTGTGTGGTAAGAAGTTTGCTTCCCAACTACATGGTTCTACTGTGTAGTGCCTTGAGCAAATGTCCTCTACTGTAGACCAAATCCTTTTGAGTGAATTTGGTAGATGAAAACTGTAAGCCCACTGTGTCTCAATTCCCCCATCACCACGTGACAACTGGTGTTAGTGTTTTTGTGTCCCCATAACTTAGTGGTTCAGCAAAAAAGACCAATAGAATAAGTACCAGGCTTAAAAAAATAAGTAATGGGTTGATTCATTCGACTAAAAATTCTTCATGGCGGTACCCCTGCATGATCACAGTATAATGACTGAAACAAGTAAAAGATAAAAGACGTATCTATACACACACACACACACACACACACACACACACATTTTTTTTTTTTAATATTCTGTTATTTACATTTTAACATGTGTTGGTTCTAGTTTTGAAAACAAATGTATTTAAGATTTAGTGATTTTTATTTTGAGTTTCGTTTTACAAGTAAATTCTAAATATATCTCCTCACTCTAACCATATAGGAACGTCAAGCCTAAATAAAAATGACCAGAATTAATCATTTCTATGATATGTTATAAGAACATTTTCCTAATTCAGTGATTCCTCTTTACACATCTTGCTGTTAAGTTATTTAGCCACTATGTTATAAATGCTTGTATTTTTGTGTAAATAAAGTTTAGGCTGTGTAGCTGATTAAATAATGGTTCCCCAGACTAGAGGATTAATTGGAATAGTAAAATAATTCTTTGTTGATGAAATCATTTAACCAATTGTTGCCAATGGTTGTTAGTTGGCAATAACAGTGGAGCAGTGGACTGAATGCACTGTAGTGTTTAGTAAAGTTTGACTCTTTCCAGTATTGGTTCTTAAATCTGCCTGAGTCACTTTGTCTTTTAGCCATAAAGGCTTAATTAAATAAATATCACTTATATACAACCAATTAATTCAATTAAATATATTTCCTTAATTAGAAAGATTAATCTCTTACATTCAACTAGTGGTTACCAATTTCAAGGGAAAGGGACGTAGTTGATTAAATCAAACCTAGGTTAACAGTTTTCCTCCTCAAGAGGGATGAAAGACAAAGTGGGCTCAAGCTGATTTGAACTCTGAAACTAAATATTGAAGGCATGTAGTCTGGCAGAAACTCTACCATTATTACCACTCTACTGCTTTTATATTATTATTTATATAGACAGCTTCTATGGACATTCAAAGTAGGATTTTGCAATGTATTATTTTTAATTGCAAGTTTACTTTGCGCATGTATGTTTACGTTGCTCATTATACAATGGATTGAAAATACTCTCCTTATATGTAAATATATATATAAATATGTGTGTGGGTATATATATATATATATATATATATACACATATAAATATATATGTATATATATATATATATATATATATATATATATATATATAGATATATATATGTATATATAAGTCAGTAAATAGTGGGTTTGTGTTAACTACACATGGAGAAATAATAGGAAAATGAAAAATAATAATAAGGCAGAATGCTAAACTGGAAGCATATTTTAATAAAGATTTCTCTAACCAGCTTTCATTGCGTATCAAATTTTCAAGAGGGAGAATGAAAATGTTTCTTCATTTTGTACTTCTTTGTAAAAACATTTTCATTCTCCCTCTTCTTGAAAATTTGCTTCGCAATGAAAGCCGGTTAGAGAAATTTTTATTAAAATATGCTTCCAGTTTAGCATTCTGCCTTATTATTATTTTTCATTTTCCTATGTATATATATATATACATATATATATGAAAGAATGTATATATATATGTATGAATGAATATATATATATGTGTGTGTGTGTGTGTGTGTGAATGAATATATATTATAAATGAATGTATATATATATATATATATATATATATATGAATAAATGTATATATATATATATATATATATATATATATATATATATGAATAAATGTATATATGTATGTATATATATGAATAAATGTATATATGTATGTATATATATGAATAAATGTATATATGTATGTATATATATATGAATAAATGTATATATGTATGTATATATATATATATATATATATATATATATGAATATGAATGTATGAATACATATTAGTTTATGTATATATTAATATTATCTCGGTTATTAAAACCTTTGATAATATAAATATGTTAATAGTTACCAGAGGTAATATATATATATATATATATATATATATATATATATATATATATATATATATATATATATATATATATATATATATATATACATATATATATATATATATGAATAAATGTATATGAATGAATGCCTATATATAGATAAATGAATGCATGTGTGTGTATATATATATATGAATGTGTAATATATATATATATATATATATATATATATATATATATATATATATATATATATATACACATATATAAATGAATGTATATGTATATATTATATGAATAAATGAATGTATATATGAATAAATGAATATATGTGTGCATATATATATATAAACGTATATATATATATATATATATATATATATATATATACACACACATATATACATATACACACATATAAATGTATATGTTTGCGTATATATGTAGATATATATATGAATAAAAGTATATATATACATATATATATGACTGAATGTATGTATATATATATATATATATATATATATATATATATATATATATATATATATATATGAATGTTTATATATAACTATATATATATATGTATACATACATATATAAATGTATATGTATATATATCTGAATAGATTAATGTATATGTATATATGTATAGATATATATATATATATATATGAATATATGTGTGCGTATATATATATATATATATATATATATATATATGAATATATGTGTGCGTATATATATATATATATATATATGAATGTGTATATATATATATATATATATATATATATATATATATATATATATATATATATAAACAATTGCAGCGTGAAAGTTGTTTATAAGCCATTTAAGAAACACACAAAAACCGTTAGATTCACTTCCACATTTAAATTTAATTTGCCAAAATATTTTCATCACTTTAAGACCGCGACCTGTTCACTGACAAGATTTCGTGCTGCACAGAATTTTGTCAGTGAACAGGTCGCGGCCTCAAAGCGACGAGAATATTTTGGCAAATTAAATTTAAATGTTGAAGTTAATCTAACGGTTTTTGTGTGTTTCTTAAATGGCTTATACGCTTCTACGCTGCAATTGTTTTCGTTCCAGCACACGATCTCAGATCAGGTCACTTGCTATGCAAGTACATCTCCTATATATATATATATATATATATATATATATATATATATATATCCATATGCACACACATATATATATCCATACACATATATATATATAAGTGAGAGTATGATAAATGTTGCAGTTTGAGCAGCTCGCATTTCTGTTACCCAGTATATGTTGCAACATGTTTCTTTTAATGCAAAGCATCACTGTTAATGATTAGTTTCTCTAAAGTTTCAATATGTGATAGTAAATGTATTAAACTTATTTTTCTTAACAGGTCTCAGGTTCTTCCAATGTTTTAGCTGCTTCTCCACAGGACCGCAATGTTCTGTCTGTGACACCTGATCGGATACACCTTAGCTGTTCCAACCCTAACTTGATCACATATGAACAGGAAAAAAGCCGACCACATAGCATTTCTGAATTTTCCTCACTTACCAATCATGAACAACGAATCAAAGAAATTAAGTTGAGAGAAATGTTTCTGAATCGAGCACAATCTGGTGAGTCATCATTTTACTTTACTGATGTAGTTTCTCTAATTTTTACAAAATATTAGATGCGGGTGTCACTATGTGGTTAAGAAACTTGCTCCTTAATGTAGTGGTTTCAGGTTCAGTCACTCTACAAGGAATTTTGGGTAAATATCTTATATTATACCAAAGCCTTGTCAGTTGATTTAGTAGACAAAAACTGAAAGAAACCAGTAGTATATATCTAGTGTGTGGTTTTGCACATATAAACTGCTTAGCTGTAAAGGCAATTCATAAGAGTCTGATGAGTCACTTATATGGCCAAGCTTTATAGAGGCAAAACTAATGGTCACTCTATGATTAGCCATAGCAATTAACTCCCTAAAAAATATATTACTGCTTCAATTTCTTAGAGTGTACTTCTTTTTCAGATATATGAACTACTGACAACATATGTGTATATATATATATCGTCAGTAGCCCCCTCCTCTCTTCATCTAGCACCTGCTTCCTTTCTTCACTCCTATCCACCTCCTCTCCTCATTGATACCAACCCCCCACACACACCCATCCCACACCCGACACCACTCCTCACACACTAGCAGTGGTCACTTCCCAGCACCCACACCACACACCATCATCCACACACCCACACACAATCTTCAATTGCGTCACCACACATACCACTATATGACCAGCCGCATGTTTAGAGCCGCACACACTTACACATATCAAAGTCACTAGCCCCTATTCACACATACACACACATTCACACACACCATTCTCACATACACATGCACCTTCATTTGGGATCACCAGCACTCTATTATCTCCCTTTCTTCCAAAATTTTCTTTCAGAGTTTTTTCTAATCATTCACCATGCTTGACTGCTAAATCTACAGGTCTTTTTCATTCTCTCTCTGTTTATTTTCTCTTATTCCTTTCTGTTGAAGAGCGTAGGCTTGAAATGTAAAAGACTTTTTCATTTTCCCAAGCGTCAAACTAATACACCTGCTTGTTGTTCATACACCTGTCTTCGTCTTGTTTTTCTGTGTGCGTGTATGTATATATATATATATATATATATATATATATATATATATATATATATATACGCGTGCACACACACACACATATTTTATGCATAAGCATAACCATTCATCCCAACATTGGGTTCTCATACATTTCCCATTTAAAATTATTAAATATAATTTTAACCAAAATTTCGTTCATTCCCTTTTCTTGATACAGTTTTGTTGGAGTCTACCTTATTATTTTGTGGTGAATTATCTTGTTTGTAACATAATTTAACTCTTTTCATACTAGTCAGCCTCCCCAAATCTTCACCTGGAGCCATAATACAAAACTTTTCTGTTTTCATGGATTTTAATTTTTTTTTATTTTTTATCATGTTCTAAACACTGGTTTAATAATGAAAAACTTATAAATTCCTAATAATTCTTGATTATTCTCAAAATTAATTGAAGCCCATCAATAGTGTATATCATTATTCCATATATGGCAATGGAAAGGAGAAAAAAGTTTAAATGTTCCACTAATATTTTTCCTTCCTTCCTTTTTAGTTCATGACATACTCAAGTCATTGGTTAGAATGGTATCCACAGAAAGAGATCGTTTGAAACAAGCTCTTGAACAGAATGTTATTGCTCAAAACAATAGTAACAATATCAGCTCCCTCAAAGAATCAATGGCTGAGGTAAACATTTTATTGCTTTTTTCCCATTTCTTCTGTAAAATAGCTTTATTGTTTTTTTTTCCAGTTCTAAAAGTGTGTATTTGTGCTCTATAAAAATATATTAGAATATATTCTAAATAATCCAAAATGTTATGTTTCTTTGTTTATCTAGCACTTGTATTTTAATTGTTTATTTATTTCATTTTAAAAATAACAATTAATTTGTTTAGAAAGGGATTTATATATACATTATTCACATTATTTACATTTGATGGATATTTGTCCTCATCTTGTTTGTTGTTAACACAACATTTCGGCTGATATACCCTGCAGCCTTCATCAGGTGTCTTGGGGAAATTTCAAACCTGGGTTCTCATTCCTAAGGTTTTTTTCGATATTATTATTACGGGCATATGTTGTAGTGGTTAAGAGCGCAGGCTACTAACCCCAAGATTCCGAGTTTGATTCCAAGTAGGGACCTGAATAATAATAATGATAATAATAATAATAATGATGATAATAATAATAATAATAATAATAATAATAATAACAACAACAACATCGAAAAATACCTTAGGAATGAGAACCCAGGTTCGAAATTTCCCCAAGACACCTGATGAAGGCTGGAGGGTATATCAGCTAAAACATTGTGTTAACAACAAACAAGATGAGGACAAATATCTATCAAATGTAGATAATGTACATAATTCCTCATCTCTTAAATATAGAACTGGGTTTATATAGTGCAAAGGAATGTGGGCATAATTACACCCATAGCTGTTTGTAAAGTGTGTTTAAAATTATAAATGGTGCTGTGAGTAACATGAATTAGCATTATTTTTTAAAATTGAAAAAGGAAAAAAAAAATGGAAGAAGTAAAACCATTTGGATACGAAGGTCCTATATCAAAATATAAAATTATATTTTACATAATTGATAGAACATCAGTTGTGTAGTGGACTAGAAAATTTACAACAATATGGAGTTCAGAATAGTATTTCATTTTCTATTCTATTGGAGACTTTAGTTCTTTGTTGCTATATATCTCTGAAGCAGTGATTCCAAATCCTTTTGATTTCATGGAACAATGGAGGTCAATTAAGAAAGTCACATATGTAATCTAAAAGCAAGTTTCAGCGAAAAGGTGCTGTTTTAAAATTTAAAAATTTAATTAAACTATTGAAAACTATTGCATATTTGGTTTATTAATTATATATGTGTATGATAATAAAATTAGGTTTTTGAAGACATCCAAGCAATAATTTGGATTTTATAAACCTTTAAATTATAACTAAAAAAATTTAAGGTATACCTACATGTCCTTCATGGTTTTTAATAATGCACCATTGTGCTTCAGTATATTGTTTAAGAATCACTGCTTTAAACTGACTTTTATGGAATCAGTTTAGCTTACTATTTCACCCAAGAAATAGACAACTTTCTTAAAATTTACATTATAGTTAACTGAATATTTAACAAAATCCTGTTTGTATAATACAACTTACACATCTATGGCCACAGTTACAAATACAGTAAATATGTCACCAGTGTGGGAGTCTTTATATAGTTATTTGATTTGCTCAAAATATCAGTCGCTTAGATCATAACCTGTCTTTAAAAATGAAGGGCACTACTGGATAATGTAGTCTTACATATACTGTCTGAACTAATCTTTCTAAAAATTGTACAGTCAGAGCTGAAACACTTTACATTTGTTCAATCAAAGCAACAACAACAACACAGTGGACATTTAAATCTTCCTTCGTGATGATGACTTCTATTAAGATGTATTTTTGTGGTGGGTTTAAATACAATGGGATAGACAGACAGAGAGCATGCAAGACCCCTGTTTAGTGATGTGTACATTGTTAGGTCAGTTTTTTTTTCTTTTTTTATTAGTTTTGATAGAATGCCTGTTTAGTTAAGAATTAAGTGTGATGTCCAATGATTCATTTTACTCAAGAACCAACAGGATATGTTTAGTATCACTATAGTATCTATCTACTCTGCCATTTCTCTTATTCATGGATATATATGTATATATACTTTCCATATTAAATTAACACAATTAAAATTAGCAGAAAGAGTACTAACTTGCCATTTCATGTACATATGGGAGAGGGGTTTTTGTCTTGACATAGCATGATACTAGAACTAATAGCAAGAATAAGACATTAATATTTTTCATAATTTCTCTTCTGTTATAACATGATTACAAAAAAATATATCAGCATAGAGTTCCCATGTTATGTAATCCTTATTTTGGACAAAAGGTATAGCATACAATATCAGGTGAAACCCCATAAAGATATAGGATGAGGGAAAGATTTTTAAATGATTTAAGAAATGGTAGCATAGAACTGGTTTATTTGATGAGTAGAAACCTTTACAGTAAATTGCAGTAGAAGAAGCAGGAAAAGGAAACAATTGGACATTATTTTTAATCACATATAACATATGCAATAGTTTTTATTGCATATTTATTATCTTTTTATCTAATTATTCTGAGATAAATAACAAAATAGTGTGTGTTTTCTTTTATATAAGTAAAATATATAAAAATATATAAAATAACTGAGTTCTTTTCTATCTGCTACGGTTCCTGACTTAGAATTGTGATGATGTTTCTGAATCGGTAAGCAGATTATTCTCCTGATTTTCTTGTATTTACCCAATTATAGCTTTAGATAAATATTTTCCCATTTCTCTACTGGCATGATTTCACTGCATAAATATATACAAACTAAATATTACACATCTCTGGGAGACGTCCTTTTTCTTCTTGTTTTATCTTGCATCAAAATAGACCTCTGTTCAATATTGCTGTTCAATATTCACTGTAATCTTTCATAATGTCATGTTATATCTTATTTTGTGCTTATCCTATCTACTTCAGGACAAACCATGTTGTTTTCTTTGTTGTGTCTTTTACCTTTATTGCTTTCAGATCAACTCCTCAATTTATTCCCACTTAATCTTTCTTCTCTGTATGCTGTCAAATACTTTATATATTTCTTGCTTAATGTTATCGTCACTATTTACTGTAGTTTTGTATACTTAAAGAATGATTTTTGTTAATTACGAAGACTCTTATATTATTATTGTGTACCAATTATTTTTAGATCATAATCAATTCTAGTTTTCTTATTAATTAAATAAGTTTCATAAAACAAAATTTGCACAGTAATTTCAACTTCAAAAATAAAACTTTTTAATTGAAACATCAGTTAAATTCACTAGACTTGTTATCTAAATAGCAGTTTGCTATTAAAATATCTGCAGTAGAACAATGTATCCTGCTATCAACTCTCAAGTTAGAAATAGTTGGGACCATATTTTTTAAAATGTCACTTGCTTGGTTGTAAAATCTTTCACTGATAACTACTTTTCTCTCTTTTGGCATTGTGATTTTTCGTTCAAACTCACTGACTCTATCACTTCATTCATTTTCCTTCATCCCCACTGCATTTTTTCTACATATTATGCACTGTTGTTGTTACTAGAAAAAGAAATTATATTCCAGAAATTAGGTTGTGTCAGCAAAAACATTAACGTTTTACTCACTTCTTTTCCTTTGGTTACATTCTTACTAAGATTGGAGCAGATCATTCCGTTCTGAGAATTTTTAGGAGGTGTCATAAAACAAAAAGCAACTAACTTATAGCTTAGTATATTTATTAATAGTGTACAATAGTATACAAATTACTGCTTAGTGCAATTAAGAAGTTTGCTTCCCAACAACATGGTTCTGGGTTCACTCCCACCTTAGTTAAGTGTCTCCTATGATAGCCTTGTGAGTGGATTTGGTGTATGGAAACTGAAAGAAACCCATTGTATGTACACAAACACACACATACGTGAGAGGGGTTTTTGTCTTGACATAGCATGATACTTGTAAATGTTTGTTACTGTCGTACAAGCAGTATCATTCATTTCCAATATCCTGCCAAAGCATGTCTGGCCATGAGGAAATATTACCTTGCTTAGAAGTTGGTGAGGGTTAGTAACAGAAAAGGCATCTGGCTGTGGAAAATTTGTCTCAGTAAACTCCATCTGACCTATTCAAGTATGGAAAAGTAGATAGTGATAATTCAATTATAAAAAAGAAATTTTCAGTGGTCATTTTATGTACTTGTAAAGTTATGTATACTTTTAAAAAGTATATATCTGTTAAGATATGTCTATTTTAAAGCTGTGTATGTCTGTAAAGATAAATCTATTTTAATATTGTATATGTTTGTAAAGATGTGTCTATTTTAATACTGTATATGTCTTTTAAATATAATAGCAAAAACACCACCCCAAGGTCAGTGTTTCTACTTGTATAAGATGAATTGAAAAATTCTAGTATGGAAACAAATAGTGTAGTATGTATATTGTATTATTGTATTGTAATCAATATGTTAAATGAAATCAATATATTATCTAACAATAGACATAGAGTTAATGGTGTTGACACAGAAATTAATCAAGGTCTTCATTATTCAAAGGACCAGGGCTTACACATTTATGTATAACAGAATGAAACTTGAAATAAAATATTTCTGTGTAATTTTGATATAACTTTGTAATCACCTATTTTTAATGAATAAGGATGGATGTGTGTATGTGAGAGAGAGTTGCAAGGAAAGACACTAAGGATAAGAATTAAAGAAGTAAAAGTTATGATGATAAAGAAAGAAGAGTATTAGTAACAGAGGTGGTAAATGAAGAGATGGAAAGAAAGAGAGAAGGAAGTAGTGTAAGATTTAATAAAATACTATCATGCAGTGAATTAAAGTTGGGTTTTTTTTTTTTAAATTAAATAGTTGAAATCTTCAATTTATAAAAGTACTTAAAAATCACATTTTGATAAAAACTATATTAAAATTAGAATTTTAAAATTTTCTAGAGAATGTAGACATTAATTGCTTTCTTTTAGAAAAAGGTACATACTCATGACTAATTAATAAGTAATTTTCCTCATTATACTATATAGATATATATTATATGTATACTATACTGTCTTTAAAGATATGCATTTTTAAAATTGCATGTGTCTTTTAAGACCCCCATTGGATTTGCAAGCCCCCTGGCACACACCACATTCAAATGTGTGCACAGACATATAGTCAGAATAGCTGGTTGAAGTTTGTTTTCCATGGTTTCGCAGGTGAGATTTGAGGCCATATATATATTTATCTATATACATGTATATAATATATATATATGATACATATATAGATAATATATATATATAATACATATATATATATATATATTTATAATACATATATATATATATAAGACCCAGCAAGCCAAGTGAGACCTAAATCCAAGGCCTCTGCCAGGTGTGTAGCCAGCCCACTTATGCGTACCTTTCCTACATTGGACACTAAACTCTGCTTGGGAAGACTTGTTGAGGCAAGTGAAATCGAACTAAATTTGACGACTGGCGCCCATGCCAACGTCGTCTCCTTCATTGGACACGAAACTCAGCTTGTGAAGACTTATTGGGGCAAGCGAAATCGGGATAGCACCTGTGCCCAGCGTCGCCTTTCTGGCACTTGTCCCCGTGACATGTGTAAGGATTTTCGAGCGAGATCGTTGCCAGTGCCCCCGGACTGGCTCTTGTGCGGGTGGCACATAAAATACACCATTTTGAGCGTGGCCGTTGCCAGTACCGCTTGAATGGCCTTTGTGCCGGTGGCACGTAAAAGCACCCACTACACTCTCTGAGTGTTTGGCGTTAGGAAGGGCATCCAGCTGTAGAAACTCTGCCAAATCAGATTGGGGCCTG